>NC_081440.1:6400897-6400988 GCF_007210705.1 Tigriopus californicus | reverse complement strand
TTACCACATGGATTTGAATAAAATTTTACTTGGAAATGCAAGTAAGGTTATTTCCAACATCTATTGGTTACGTTTTTTTTTAATAATCTAA
>NC_081440.1:6345818-6400861 GCF_007210705.1 Tigriopus californicus | reverse complement strand
CCTATTGCACTAGCGGTGCGATTATTGATAGAGTGAACAAGTGATCACATGTCGTGTGAGAAATGATTATTTTCCCAACCATGCTAAAAGATCCCCTCTTCCACATCAAAGACCACTCGCTCATCAACTAAAAAACACTCTTCAAAATGCAGTTGAGACTCTTCTCAAATAGTTGAAAGGCCCTGAACTATGGCTCAAGGGTGCATTTCAGTACAGTTCAGGAGTAGCTCTTTCTCGAACACGAATGCAGATATGCAGAATTGCACACGGTGCATGCCGTCCAACTCGGGGAGCGATACCTCGTTCTTAAAATAAAGCTAAAGTTGGGTCCATATGTCCTGAAAAGAGAGGTTTTTACCGTTGTGAATACCAGATATCTCGTTCTCTTTGCAATGCCATCAAATTTCCATCATGTTCCAAGATGAATGAATACCGCTCACTTTGTTTTCTACTTTTTCGTTTTTATGAATAGAAAGTTGAAATGTGTGAAATGAGGAATGGCCTTTGCCGTAATTATTGAATCGGTTTTCCAGCTATTTCAAGTACTTCAGTTTAATTTCACATAGAAATGATACGTGCCTAGAATCTGCATTATGCATGTACAACATTGAGCCAAGTAGTAAACAAGAATATCATGTAAAAAGCAGTTAGTAAGAAATCGATGAGGTGAAAACTCACTCCAGACCGACCGAAGCCCTTCAATGATCCAGAATTGTCCAGCGGTCCATTTTTCAAGTCATAACGTTGATAATCATAGAAGATTAATTCAAGGCAGGGGGTTTTGTAAAAAGTTTCCCCTGGGACGAGTTCTTCGAAGCCCGCAGGTTCACCCACGTTTCTACTAATTTCGTCTTCGCATTTGTCAAAAGGCTGGCCCAGTTGGATCTTGGAACACTTGGAACACTTGATTCCCGACTTATCCCCGTGGGCCCATCCTTGTAGAACATTGTGTGAATGGAAAGTGCCTGGATTGAGTAGCTGGGTCTGAATTAAAAAAGGCCAGTTCTCACGGCCGTCGAACAATGGAAAGATACGAAGCTCTGTCTGAGGGAAACGTTGTTGGAAAATGGCGTTCATGGAATTTTCTCCACACTTCTTTCATCTTTCAAAAACTGCCAAAGGGCCCTCTTTCTTTTCCATCTTCCACTGCGGTCGACTGAGCCGTCTTTTCTTGGTGGTACATCATACGTATACTCGTATATTTTAGGGGTTTAAATGGAAATCAAAGCGGACGAGGGCATGGAGTGAATGGTTCCAAAAGACTTCTTGACATGCCTTGATTGATGAAAAACCTATGCCACTTGATATGAACGGAGCAGAGTGGAGCACCTTCTGGCTGCTTCGCATTTCAAATGTGGTTCGAAGTCGGGCTTGAATGAGACGTCAGCATAGAACTGGATGAATGATGGCCATGACGTGGTCTCGACAAACAACAAATCTGCTAGGGATTAATTCGGCCTTTTGCATTTCACGATGCAAATGAGTTCACGTATCTGCCCTAGTTCATGCATACAAATGAAGAGCTTTGAGGATGAATGTCAGCTATCCTTTTGCTCGTCAAGGTTTACCCCAAACTATGGCAGTTCATCATTCTAGCTGTTAGTCTAGGAACGTGCCACATGCGTTCCAAATGGCCGTGGAGAAGGAAAACAACTTCAAATCGAGGAATGATTCGCGGCGCACCATCACGACGCATTTCGTTTGGAAAGTCAGTCTTCCTGAAAGCATTACAACTTATGTCATCGTCGGCAGACTCAGACGGAGAAGGCTTTAAACGGCCCTGCAGATAGTTTTGACAATGTTTGCCGACCTTTTAGGAGAATTCATCTGATGTTTGCAAAGTGAAGTGAGAATCAATAAGAGGGTTATTTTTTTGCTCGACCAGCTTGACGTCCGCTGGCTGTCTCCAATGAAAGGATGGTGGTATATACTTGGAAAATGTCAAAATGTCAAGGCCTCAAACTATCTCTTGAATATCCATTTTCTGCTCGGTAGTTATACTACGGTACATCAAGGATCCCTCCCAACGTCAATCCTAATCCCTCGCTCCCACTTGAACCACTCATACAAACCCCACACGACACACCATGCATCAAACTTGCAAACCATATAAACGAATACAGAGGAGCAACTTGGCTTCTTGTGGGTTCAAGCTCCTGTGTCGAGCGCCCCACAACTGCCATGCTATACTATTGTTTGTCAAAACTTTTGATGTAGTGTGTGTTAGAAGAGAGTTGGGGGAGGGCCGAGTCACTCTTGAAGTGAGGTTGTGTAGGTATGTCAGGAAATAGCCCTGTTGTTCTTGTTCCCGGAGAAAAGATAGCGAGGGCAATTTACATGAATGATCCAGTTTGCCTAGGAATTGACCCCATTCTCGGAACCAAGTCCAAGCTCGATGAGAAATAAAACAAATTGGAATGTTTCGAGGTATCCATAGTGCTGACCATAAACCACTGCAGAGTGGTTGGTTGAATTGTGACGACCAAATAGAGGACTTACGCACAATTAGTGAAAGTTTTGCATAGAATGTGATGACTGATAAGTTTTAATTCAACAAGTTTGGGCACACTGAGATGGAAAATGCTCTCGGCTTGCGAGAAAAGTTTCATCGCTAACGACAAAGAGCAACAATAAACTTCGTAATGCCACTGGCCTCACGTCCTTGTTGCAGAAAAAACGGAGAAGATGAATTCCCAATTTGAACCCACCTCCAACAGAATGCCGAGTTGAAAATGCCAGCTTGATGCTCTACCTATGTAGGTTAATCATCGTTCCATGTGTTCCTCGTGTCCCATTCTCTCTTTGAGTACGTCCATTTTCCCAGTTTATAATGCCATTGGACGAACAGCATGCTTCTTATGCCCTTCTATGTAAGCAAACTTGAAAGCAACATTTTACCACGTTTACGTAATGAGCTGTTGGCCGTCAGCTTCAAAGAGGTCGTCACGAGCATTTTGGACCCATCTTACGGAACGGAACAGAATGCCTTCAAAAGCGGCAAAGAATGCAGCGTATTTTTGGATAAAAGAACACAAGATGATGAATTATAGCCACAGAAAGAACTCTAAAATGGACCGTGACGGAGAGCAAGTTGATAAACAAAGAGGCAAGTGAAAATAAGGGACAAGCTTCCCATTCTCTTAGTCACCAACAAAATGGCTGCAACAGTGGTTTCAGATGGAGTTGAAAGCTGAACGTACTAGTCCTAACAATCGTAGCACGTAGTAAGCTACAAGAACACACATGAAGGGTTTCAGGGAAATAGGAGTTTGAATGAGTCTGGTTGTGGGCTAAAGGACCCCTCCTTCCGTCTTACGACATGATTGATGCTCCTGAACCCTCAAGGTGAAAACTTTTAAGCCTCGTTGCTCATCCAAATTAGACAGGCTAAAATTATTTTGTAGTAGACAGTCCTTCGCTGCCTTTGGTCCACGCTCCACAAACTTGGCCGAACTTACTTAATTGATATCATGAATGTCTTGACAAAAGGATACACGACATCGGAGCAGCTGTACTACAATACGTACACTATAAACCTCGTTTAGAAACGAAACATTAACAATCTCTCAACGGGTCAATGGTATGGTGATATTTATCTGCATAAGCGTCAGGACACAAGTTCGGTTCCAAATAGCGTGCCACATTATTTTTGAACTTAGCCATGTGTTCTTGGGCATACGATATCGATTAGCTTTTTGAATATTCAGGCTTTTCTTTGGTCTAATTTTGTGGCTTGTTCGCAAGACAAAAAAGATTCTTCGCTTCTCTGCCGAAGCAATCCAGATGTAACATGGTGATAACGAGGCAAGCTCCATTCGGAACAGAACATGATCATGATGGTTCAATGCCTTAATAGATCTTAAGGCTCATCCTCGTCCCATTTTGAATGGACCAAGTTAGGAGAAGAATGAGCGGACAGGACCAAAACTCAAGGATAGCCAAGTCCAAGGACCACATCACAATAGCAATACCCCTAATACTATGGTACTTCCTGGGCTTGAGGAAAGACAGACCACATCTATCCACCCACCAACTTCGGCGGCCAAAAGACTCCGAACAACGGGGTTCTTTGGTTTCTTCGATCCCCTCTGCTGGCCAGCTAACCTGCTTCGATCCATCAATGGTTTCCTTCAGTGATCTCACAAGTAGTCCATGATAGTAGACGAATACGACAGAGAGACAGCCGACGACGTGCTTTCTTCGGACTTCCCCATCGTCCTCCTGTCTGCAGTCCATGTGCTTGCTTGGCTAGCTAGCCAGCTAGCTGGCTCTGTTAAAGAACGTCCAAGCATCCGTTCATAAAAACACGAATAGGACCATCCTTAGCCACTGGCCGCGAACCTTCGACTCATAAGAAGCAAGGAAGATCCCTGTGTTAGTGGATCCTTTCGGGAAACACTGTATCAAACAAAAAATATGATATGAGAACCACAACCAACACGGTTCCTATGGCTCGATAACTATCTGCGTATTAGACAAAAAATAGAAGTACCCTAGTCTGTGAAACGGGTAAAAGAAAGAGTATTTTACCTCATGTTTTGGATCTGCTTTTCTTCTCAGTGCATGTGCTGATGGGATCAGTATGTCTCACTCATTGACGGTCTTACCACAGAATGGATCGAACGAAAGAAAGAACGATTGAACAAGGATGGACCATCGACAATGACATTGACATGTCCATGAGAATCTGCCTCAAGTCTAATCTCGTTCAGATAAACCTTACGGTTCCCGGGGAATTTCCGACCAATGCTCATTGTTGTCTGCTGCAGGAGTAGGCCTTCAATTACGCAGAACTGTCTTGGAAGGACTCTTTTTTGGCAAGGGTCTCTAAATGACAGGATGAAGGCCAAGCCAAAACACAGTGGTTGTCACAAAGAGAACGAGTAAAAGGGCAGTGCTTGCAACTCAATCTTCATTATTTCGAACCCTAGCGCTCTAAATCGGGTCCAAGCCCAAATGCGCTTAAACTGACCTCCATTGTGTGGAATTGAAATCAACTGTTCTGTTCTCTCCTCAGAGCACCATCCTGTACATGGTGTGTACCCTACAAAAGGAAACGGAAAGGAAAGAAAATTGGAACAAAAGAGACATAAAACGAAATGAAAGTGACATCAACATGACAGGCAAAGCCAGTTAAAAGATGTTTCAGCCCACAACAACCCCAATTAGGATTTGAAGAGATTTGTTGCTCACACTATGAGCCTAAGCATGGGAATATATTGAGACATCCAAACAAGAAGGGTGTAACAACTGGGGCGTTCACATGGTTTTGAAACTTGTATTGGCTCGAATGTAAAGTCCGGTTCAAGGGGAGTTCTACTAGTTTCTAACTTCTAACTTCTGTCCTGTTCCCTTCCTTTCCGGTCTATATTGAGCTTTGTTTGAGTGGCTGATATATTTGTTGTTCCATGGGGCTTTGGGTCCTCGCTTCTGATTGGTCACACAACCTTAGCTTTGCTCCATTGGTCTTTTTGTTTCTACAATATATACGGCAACTCCGACCTTGTCGGTTTCAAGGCCATCAAACACCATGAGCAAAGGTGAGAGAAAGGACTTTTTCGAGTCGGCCAGCTAGCCCGCTAGCCAGCTACTACGCAACCAGCCAACCAACCAAGGAGAGTGGTCCAACGTGACACAAAGAGAAACACGATTGGGAAAAGGGACACAGTTCTTTGGGAAAACGACTTCCTCTTCCTCCTTTGTATTTCACTGAAACCTCAAAGTAACTTCACGGCATTGATGTGTCACCACAAGACGACGGACCACAGGATGACGAAATCCCCTCGACAGAAATAGATCAGAAGTCGCCAACCTTGCAAGAAGTTTGAAGTAAGCACAACCTACTATTGACAACAATTGAAAGTAAATCGATAATTGCATATCCCAAACCTGCTTCCCCAATTGTAACCCAGTAGAATAAAAAAAATACAGGTCTTCATTTCTTGTTCTTCATTCATTTTCTTGATATCTGACCTTGGCTTCTTCCCGTTTGTGGGAACGAAAAGACACACTTTCCAGAGATGAATGGAAGAGACATAACAGAAAGCGTATCCATGGATCAAAATGAAGATTTAATGCACGAATGGCTCTCGGCTCTCTCTGATGGTGGTGATATGGAAGGCTAACTTCGGATTAGGAATGGTGTCTCAATTCCTCGCCTGGACAATTAAGTGAAATTGGAACAAAACAGGGAAGTCGCCTTCTCCTTACGAGAGAGAGAGGGAGACTCGCTTCCATGAAATGCGGCTCTCATCCAGGTAAAAGGGCCTGCATGAGAAACAGAACCCGAGCAAGGTCAAAAACCAAGTCTACCTCGATTGTCAGACGAGTCGAAAGTCCAGGTATCAACATACAGTTGATACGTACTCGTACCCTTCAATTCAAGCCCAAGCCTTGACCAAGACGACGTAACAGTTCTGCCGATGGTGATTGACCTCAAGTACAATTGCTGTCGACCGCTCTGGCTTGACATTGGATCATTTAGTCCAATGGACTTCATTTCCGTGGGCCAAAGTACTTGATAGTGACGGAACACGCTCGCATGTCGTATGTCAATATGATGGGAGAGCGAATGAAAAGGAGAGTCACCCTTATCAGATGTTCACTTTCTGTTCACAACACCAATGATTGGAAAATGATTGGAAAAGGCGAGCCAACGCTTTTGACAAGAAGTGCCAAGGTCGGTCGAGCTTCGGGTGGTTCACCTTCTTGGCCTTATCAACATGGCCGTCCTGCTTGATGTGAGGTTGTAATAATAAAATGACAGCTCCACAGAGTGAGCAACTGTCAATCACTCACGGTTAACTCCAAGGAAAGAACTAATGCCACCACACATATCCCGAGGCATTTGTCGATCCGTTATCCCCACGCCATATTTCATCAAGACCATTGACGTCCGAAACGAAAACGAAGTATTGTCATTGCTCATTTGGCCTGAAGTCATTCAAACAAAGAAGTTGCGGTTCGCCCAAAATGGCACAGGGTACATACGCGTAGATATGCACACACACACTTTACTATGATTACAGCCGGCATGATTCCTTTCCCTAACAAGCCCTGACTTTGTCAAAAGTAGAATTCATGTTGGGTAGGCGGTTAATGGAAGGACTTGGAGCGAACCAACCACTCAACCACCAAAGCAAATGGGCTGAATTGTCATTTTCTTTCAATTGTGCTTGGAAATTTGGGGGACAAAGGGGACGCCAAGAGAGAAAGGGGGATCCACGTTGAATAGAATACAACACTTCACATACGGAAGCTAGGGGGAACGAAACGGGGACACAAAAACACGCGAAGGGGAGAGAATTTCAATATTTGACGGAAGTGGAAATATCGTATCACAGAAGACAGATATCAGATTTTCTATCAAATTGTCTTGGGCCAAAACTTGTCACACTGGTTGTCAGTATTTCGCACACGAGCGAATTATTCTACCATTTGCAAACTTATAGTGTCTTCAAAATGTGGAAAGAGCTAACGAAAGTTCTGACGAGATAAATAGAGCAGCATACATGCACGAAATGGAAGAGGAAAAACAAACGTGTAAAATTCATCAGCCTAAACGTGTTGGAAAGTTTCCCCTTGTGCCAAATTCTGCCTACCCGTGTGCACCGCCAAGATTTGGTCTCATCTCATATCGAAAAACAATGTGGAAAAACGTCAGGAAATTGGAAGTCTAGTAATGTTTTACACTCAATCAGATTACGTGTGGGAGATATATCTGAGCAAAAAATGGGCTGATAATAGCATTGTACGAGTCGTAACCCTGTGGCAAGTCAACTTTTTTCTTCCTCAAAGAAATATTGCTATTGCGTGAGAATTTCCCTCATGTATTGATTGGGCAAATATTAATGGCTTCTTCTGACGTCCTATTTATTTCCGGCCTTGAGACTGCAAAGGCACCAAACCTCCGACTCAAACTAATTTACCAACACACTCGTGGGAATGTAAATGAAAATTATTGGGCTCAAATACAACACATGCACTAACTTTAGACTTGCTGTAGTGGAGTACAAGAAATTGAATTACTTCTGTTATTATCTTTCTTTACTTCTTAATGACCTTCCTCAGTTTGTAGTAGACAAGTTTGTGCTCCTCTTACTTGTGACATTAGTTTATTTGATTTACGACAATTATTTTGAGGCATAATCACTTATTTGTAATGGCCTCTCTAATTCTATTCTAATTATCAGCAAAAAGACATTCGATGACGGAGGACCGTTCGACACGACGTAAGGTTACTGGGATAATTGAAGGCTCAAATATTTCATCAACGTTCTCTGCTCTTTTCTCAATCACTATCTTCGTTTGAAGATTAAGCAAAGCAAGCAAATTCCCTATACTTTAGCTGATGAAGGAACGAGTGAAAGGGGCATTGGCAAAAGCACATATTGATGTGACATTAAGAATATCGAAGAAGTGCATTAATTATAGACGACAGGGTCCATTTTCTTCACTCGCGGTTAATTGCCTTTTACTCCATCCGGACCACACATTGTATAGTATTAACGGCGACAGCATATAATTGAAGTCTTAGCCATTGCTAATTCATGCTGAAGTGTAGGTACATCGCTTCACGGTTGGCCTGGCATGCCCCGATCAAATCCACAAGAGAATATTGTATCTCTGATGAGAAAAAGCACTTACCGCTCCTTGGTCTTCGCGATTGGCACCGTGGGAAACAGAGGATGGACCAATCGGAAAAGAGGGATATTCAATTTGCTCCATGAAATATTAAGAAGGCCCCAATCAATGAGAGTAAGATTGAGAGGAAAGAAGCGCACACGATGAGCCAGAAAAGGATCAAAATGAGTGTAATAGACGTCAATGGTGCTACTACTACTAGAACCAGCTAGCATGTTGAGCCAAGTACTAAGTAGTATTATAGAGGTGGTGCAGAAGAGCTGGTGATGATGGCGATGTTGGTGCGTGAGAATGAGGAACGAGAGGGGATCTACTATATTTTCTATTTCTGTTACCCTTCCTGAAAGAAGGAAGGAGTGGGAAATAGTTTCAGTACATGCACTTCCCACATCTTCATTGCCCAAACCAGATCAAAGTGTTTCCAATTTTCCGTCCTGCCAATGCACTTGAAAGCATTAATGATTACCACGGGTATTTGGCCTCAATTCGATTCGCTATCGATCTGCGTGCTCTTACCTGAAAGATAATCAACGTTACCAGATATTATCCATCTAAATTTACTATCTACTATAGAGCTGATCAGAAGTCATATCTTTTCAACCAGTGAAGTAACACATTTGGCGAGAAAAACGCCTTTGTAACATGGGTGTTCCGAGAGCACAGAGGAATCATCTTGATCTTGATCATTTGTATCGGGGTGGAAGTGCGGCAAATTGAGATGAACACCCCTCGCTCTAGCTTGTTTCATTCATAGTCTGTACCATTCAAGTGGAATTGCATAGACCCAAGCAAGGGTTAGATGATCAGTGATTTACTGCCGCATTGAAGCAATCTGGCTCGAGAGATGCCCATTAGAATGAGAAGGGCAAAGTGTAGAGTGTCAGCAAAGAAAGCCCTTTGTTGATTCAGTATAAACCCTTGATTGACCTTCCTCTTATCTTTGAGAATTGTAAATCAGAAATCAACAGTTCCCGCCGAAGGTCTTCATAAGCCACGGGGCTCCCTCCTTCGTTCCCACTTACTAAAGCCTTCAAGAGAGGCTTGGTTAGAACTTGGTAAGCATCACCTTGAGAACAATAATCCCGCCTCTTCCATTAACTTTTTCTTCCATTTGGCCAAGTTCCTCGGCCATTGAGAATGGATGGATTCGAAGATGAGTCCAATCAGACACGTCTTTCTTGGCTGAGGTTGGGAAGGGAGTTGATGAGGCCAGTCTGGTTCCAACCCTGGATGCCTGGCACGGATTTGCCTTAGAGATCAAAGTGCAACAGCCAATGTTTCCAACAAAAGATTGATTAAGAGCTCTTGGGAATCTTGACCTTTGAGAGAATAAACCACCTGTCTCTTTGTCATGCAACTTCGTCGTCTCCCATGGAATTGCCATCGAAAGACACATAAACAGTACACGTTTGATGTACATGCGAGTGATTACCACACATCATTGGAGGCCAATGACTTCAGACAATCCCTGGATAATTGGTAGGAATACCCTCGGAGCTTTTTCGCCGGGAATGAAACTTTGAAGGTCGAGTAGAAATAGTTTCGCTCTCATGTTTCCGTGTAGTTTCCTCTCATCCTGTTTCTTCACGCACCATTGAATTCAGCTAAAGTTTGCGACCTCTTGAGGAAGAAGCCAGTTCCAAATATGGTTGATAATCTTACCAAGGGTAGGTTTCTTAAACTGGTACCCAAAAATGCGTTTTGCTACTTCTGTAGACTTTCATTTTTAGGTCAATTAAGGATGAAGATGGGGATGACGATGATTACATTTGACAGCGATTAACCTACAACCGTAAAGCCATTCCACATGTTGGATGTTCAAGATGGAAACTCGAAGCCCAACACAATCATGATCTGACATGACTTGTTATGATCTACAGAACATATTGAGTTCAGAGATACGAGAAAGAAACGGTTTCCCCTTGCCCCTTGAGAATCGTATGTAGCGGTATGTACACATGCACCATGCACACCAATGGTGAAACCAATTCTATCCACACCTTGATAAATGAACGGCCTTGCTGACGGAGCAAGAAAATCGAAAGTCATCATCATTTCTTTCTTTCTTTCTTATGCTTGGTCTACGTCTCTTTGTATTGTTGGCCTGAATAGAATGTCGTCAAGTGCCACAAGCTACCAATTTTCTCGGACGAGATGGGGGAGGGAGGGAGAGAGGAAGTGAATGAACGAAATTGAAAATGGACACTTGCACGGGAGAAGTTTAATATCAAAACTAAGTCTCCCCTGTAGCTTTTTCACTTTCAGGTTGACTAGATCCCCCCTTTCTGTTTGAAGACATTCATATACGTATATAAAGAGGTCATCGTCTTTTATTCGTGATTTGGAACATGTGCTGTCCGTATCTCCTCAGGGCACCCTCCCTCTCTACGTAGTTCACGTGATTTCATCTCTTTCCTCCCCCGTCCTTATTGAGAAGATCTGAAATCTGGGAGGAATGATCCACAGAATTTCCCCCAGGACCAAAACCATGTGTCTGACAAACCCACACACCATCCCTTAGAGGCCTCCCTCGCCGAGTTGGATTGGGCTCAGATTACGCACAACCCCAAAGTTGACAGTGTTATGTCCGTTCTTAATTGTGGAAAATGTTAGAGTACACACATTGGATTGCGTGAACGGCGGTATGGAGCATGGCCCCTTCCTTTTCTTTGCCACTAATTGCAAGCATAGGGGCTAGGGGTTAAAATAAGGACAAGACGAAGTAGGTGTCGGAATAAGTATCAACCTTTTGAAAATAAAGGCTCAATAAGTAGGTCAAAGAACCGTGATGTTTTGACTCTTACCAACCGCAAAGGCAAATGGGCCCTCACTCAAAATGTGGTGAGTAAATAGGGCCACTACAGTAGGTGTGTGTGGCCATCCAAAACCTGCAAGCGCTTGGTGGTGGCAGCAATCAAAGTTTGGTCTTCTTCTTTCGTTTGCCCTGTACGAAAGCTGTTGTCCCAGTTGTTGTTCCACCTTCTTCATTCGCTCAAAGTTTGCTTTTTTCAAGGGAAGGGGTCTCAAACAAGAGGGTTAAAGGCGGAACACTCCTCGAGATAAGTGCAGAGCAAAAAAAGTGATGACAGTGGGAAACGACCAAGATAAGTGGGTCATCATGGGAAAAACCTGGTCGAACCTGGTAGAAACAAAGACTCAAAGGAGCTTGTTTGGATTGAAGCATGAATGGAATAGGCAAGGGGAGACCACGGCCTCAACGACGAACCCGAAAGCCGACAGCCATGAAGTAAGTATGTAGACGAACAAGCCTTGTTGGCGAGCCGACTTTCTGGCAGGGCAAGTAGAATCGTCGTCATCCAATTCCTCTCTGGATCATCCTGAATGGGAGTGTCTCTTAACCTCACGTTTTGGGAACAAAGTTTTTTTTACAACCTGAATGGAGGTCGTGAAGTCGTGACGATGTCTCTACTCACACTGGCCAAACAAGGGAGTTTGGCTCGCCCTTTTGGATGCTCCGAAATCAGTCCCCTGCCCTCAATGCTGGTTGGATTTAGTACCTTGCTCGGTCCTGGTAGTCACGCCAAATCCAACGTTGATGGTGGTACCAAAGGCGAGATCCTGGGCTCACTTTGCCTGCGACAACAACGCTTTTGACTCGAGGAATCTTTGAGGACATGTTTTTCTTCTCTCGGAAAGCTCTGATGGATCTCTTTTTGCGGAGGGTTTCATGGAAAATCCACCCAGATCAAGAGTGATTGACCTCTTCAGATTTTTTGGCATCCTCCTTGGGGGGGAAAGGTTGAGATTCAGAGCAGGAACAGCGGGAAAATCCTCGTGCCATTGTTATTGAAGGATGGAACGAAGGGAAATAACACCAGATTTTCTGAAACCAAACTTATTCTTCTCTCGTCCGCTTTTCAACTTTCACCATCAGACTACTCAAGTCAGGCTTCTTGGAATTTGGGCACCATCATGACCACTCTCCGGCCGAACGGTTAGACATTCACAAAAGAATCCACCTCGTTTCCCTGGCTTTCTGGGCGATAGACGTACGTACGTAGCTTCCACCATTTCTGCTACGCATTCCCATGGTCAAATTGAAAGCGACTCGAAATGGCCAGATAGGAAGAAGAAGGAGAAGAAAATTGTCAAGTTCACGGTGAAGCGAACCAAACAAATCTCATTTTTCCATCAAATTTGCCAGTCGAGTCCGGATGGTCTTGTCCTCTCTCTTTCTTTCACTTTCTCCCGTACTACCCTTTCCTTTGAGGTTTGTTTTGATCTCTGTCCGCTCGCTTCTCTTTTTCTGACGGTCTTTTTTTTCTTTTCTCTCCCAACGTAGCCTTTGTGTCCAAAGTGAGCCTCTACCAACCAACCAACCCTCTCAATTGTCTAGAGACTGACTTGATAGGCTTGCCACATCTTGGACCACAATTCCAGCCCAATGGACCACAAGGAGAACGTACATAGCATTGCATATCGGATGATGGGAGTCGGTGTGGCGTCTCGGGTAACTTCTCCTTTGGCAGGATCTCTGTCCAAATTGAAGAGCCTCAAATGATGATGCTCTCATTTCTAAGCCCATTCTTGGCCTAAGTACCTAGAGTAGGAACACCCGACAAGAACCATACGGGGGGGGGCTATCCAGAAGGGGGAGTGATACTGGTGTTGGGCCTGATGGCAATAGCAATGATGGAAATGACCGTGACCAAGGCGAGAGCTCTTGAAAATACCATTCCAACGAGGACCATCAACAACACGAACCACTTGAGGTGAAGCCACGTCATTAAGGGAAGGTCAAAGTCAACGCACACGACAAAACCAAACGAAGGTCTCTTGGAAGGATTCATGGACAAGCGAAGTTTTCGGTCAGGTCCCATGTGCATGTATTCTGCCTTTTAATCGGGTTCAGTAAACCTAATGAGTCGAGCCAACCAGAGAGATTGACATTTGGGAAAGGGCGCAATGAACCAGGCATATCATTTAAAGGTTGTGGACCTGAAGCAAAGTAACTTTGGAAGAGAAACGAGGGAATTTCTTATCAAACCAAGGGCCCTACATCAACGTGGGCAATTTTTGTCAGTGAATGCATCCTCTTGCCATAGGACGTTCTTTCTTTGGTTATTCTTGGCCTGGAACTTGCATGGAAAAGGAGCGAAAAGGTTTTCCTTTCCTTTCTCTAACTCTCTATTCCGTGAAGAATAACCAAATAAGTGGCGGAGACGACTCTTTACTCAAGATCTTTTGTCTCTGTCGATTGTAATCTCAACTCGTTTTCTCCTCTTATTTTTTCAGGCCGACTTCTACTTACAAACCTTTTTTGCTCTCGTTTCTTTCTTTAGCGATTCTTTGACAACCAAAAGGTTTTTCCAACTTCTTCACCTTGGGTGTAAAACAAAAAGGACCATCCATTCACCTTGGCACGCACGCTCTGTACTGGCCCCGTTCTACTTGCGATTCTACGTGGAACAGAGGCCTCAAAACTAAAGTACTAGACCTCATGGAACAGAAAGTCTGACACCGTGAAGGCCCATGTATTCCCATTTTTGATCAGTTCGAAGTTCTTTCCCAGTGGAGTATTATGCAATATAAAAGCTTAAGAGTTCCAGATGGATCTTTCACGCGAAATGAGTTCGGGAGGTAAGACGTAAGATGAGAAAACCCCAGGAAAAGAAAGGAACACAAAGAAGAGAACTCCGAAAAGAGGAAAGACTAGCGTCAAAGAAGAGTTCAGAAGAAAAGAATCTCTATTCGCAATCAGGCCCAAGTAGTCGGAGGAGTTTGCCAAAACAGAGCCGAGTGGGTAGCAAATGATGGAAGAAGTGCAGTAAGCCCATCTTGGGTAATAACCCTGAACGTAGGTAGTACATCCATCGACACACAGCCAGATCTCATCGTAAAGCAGTCTTCGGGTTCCCGGACCACATGGGCTAAGAACATGAAAGATATGGCGTTGGCCATTGCGAAATACCTGAAATAACGAGTTTCGGGTGATATCCCTCCATGGACCACTTGCTGCACTTCTCTAAATTTAGTGCGTAAGATGCTTCCCTCAAAAAAGGGAAACCATAGGGTATGCAGATGGCAAAACCAGTTCTTGACGTTTAGACGGGTCGTGGTGGGCTCGTTTGTGGTGGGTGGATAAAACTGGATATGAAGGTGGATGGAATGATGGCCAAACAAGGTGGTGTTCCGATGTTTCTCCTCCTCAGACCAATGAGCAAAATGCCCATTTTCACTTTTCTTCCTCTTCTAAGAACCCTCATCGGCCTTCTCGGTGGATCGGAGTGAAGGCTCCTTTGGGTATGCACAACAGCTCGGGGAGCCATCATCCTTTTCCGCCCTTCGCTCACAGAAGAAATTCTCGGTTACGAATACAAGTACTACAACTCGAGCGGTCTTGGTCACTTTTTCCACCAAATCAGCCTTGAGCACCAAGTGGTATGAAGGGTGGTGTATACTGTACGTACACACAGGGTACACTTCTTAGATTCCTTCTTCTCTGGATGTTCCATCCAACCAAAGCCACCTCCTTTACCAACACGACTAGTGTGTCTGTACTTTCATACTCTCTTTTCCTACGCTTATGCAGTGGTGCTAAAATAGTGGGATTAATGGCCTTCAAAAAAGGGTCTAAATATGGGACAAGAAGGAGGAGCCAAAAGTGGGGATCGCGGAGAGAAACTTCTTTTCCCATCAGTTATGGGCTAGGAAGAGAAGGATGAATGAGAATAAAAAGTAAAGCTATTTTTAAATTCATTCTCGTTAATTGAATTTAAAATGAGGTTGATGTCTCAAAGCGTCTTGTATCCTGAAGCTAAAAATTCAACCCCACCACAGAAATAAAACTGCCAATGAAAAGAGGACGATTGTCTTCAAGTTCAAAGGTATTCCTTCAACTATGTCAGCACCTACAAAAATACGGAAGCTCGAGATCAAAGACTGAAACGAAAGTAAAAAAACATTCCCAATGTATAAAATTGCTCTAAAGCGACTCTAGACTTGAGCAATCACCCGCTTTCAATCGATCAACGAATTCTTGGAGATTCGATTTCGTAAGCCATGAAGAAAATGGACCCAACCCAAGAATAAACAAGCATACAGGAGCCCTTAAACAATAAAAACCCCACCACCCTTCAGCCTTTTCGATACGCTAGCACAACTCATATACCTCGATTGGCTGACCTCCATCGAAGCGAAGAACACCCCGAATAAGACGGGAATTAGGTCAAGCCAGCATTACACATATTACTCACTGCAACGATGGCCCGTCCATCCCATGTCAGTTGGTGGTTTTGGCTTGGCATTCAGCTTTACTGCTCCAATATATACTTCCGTACAATATACACGTACAAGGCGAGCCAGAAGCAAGTAGGTTGCAGGTAATTGCATGGACGTCCGATCGAGGATCCGTGGCAGAACTCGGAACTGTGGAAGAAAAGGGGTTTGTTCCGCTGAGGAGAGCCCAAAGGGTGACTGACTAATGGCCGGAAGTTGGCAATTGATGATGGAGATTTGGCAGCTCGTATCTGATTCGCCAAAATCTTTTGCTTCCATGCAAGAAATCTTATGACGC
The DNA here is from genome assembly GCF_007210705.1 of Tigriopus californicus. Taxonomy (NCBI): domain Eukaryota; kingdom Metazoa; phylum Arthropoda; class Copepoda; order Harpacticoida; family Harpacticidae; genus Tigriopus; species Tigriopus californicus. The sequence goes on along the minus strand of NC_081440.1, from coordinate 6,384,681 downwards.
GGAGCAGAGGGGATTTCCTCAAAAGTAGTGTCCAATATCCCCTCCCCTCGGATCAGGTGGAATCTAAACGCCGAATCAATCACCATGTCAAGGGATTGAAGGGCATGCCATTGCTGCATGATTTTGGCAGGGACATACGGGTGAGAGACGACTGTCTTGTTTTTCGGATATCCTGGATCAAAACGAGTCAAGTCGCCCCTCTCGGAAATCTTGGTTGCTTTGTCATGAACACAATGGATTATAGAGATGGCAAAGCTCTTCGCTCCCTCCTTCTTTTCGTCTGTTGATTAATTAACTTCAGGATATCTTGGAGCAGATATAGGACACAGGAATGGTGTTTCTCCCTCAGGGTTCGTTGGTTCATTCATTCGGTCAGTTTTTTTACTCTTGCCCAAAACCACCCACGTGTATGTACAGTAGTAATCCTCGTGGTTTCCTTTCTTCATGCAAATCGTTATGATCCTCCAATCACGTTGGCCGGGACAATCTTTGTACCGTGATATAGTTGTTCTCGACCTGATTTTTTCCGGTTCTTTGCTCTTTTTCCCCAATTTAGAGCAGTCGGAGCTGGTCTGATTGACAAGTCAGATTAAGGTTGGGCAGCATCTCAGATACCAGGGGATAATGCAAGGAGGAGGCCTTAAACAACAGTCCTATAGGAGTGGACAAAGGCAAATCTAGGACGGTCCTTTTAGGCAGAAGCTTGACCAAGGCTTGACCTCGGATTACTACCATTTTTGGACAATTTGAAGGATCCAAGTTTGAAGTTAAACATCATTCAACGATCCATTCAAGGGCGGGACTGGCGGAACAATTAAGTTCAGAATATTTCATCAAATATTCATATATCTGTAGATATTTGGTTTAGCGGCCCATCATTGACAAACATGACATCGTTTAATTTTGGTCGTGATGTTTGCAATCAGCAGGACTGGAGGAGCACTTTCAACACATCGATGATGAATTTAACATACGTAGTTCCATTTGGTTTCAGCCTCATCTTCGCAAGTTACTAAGCATGTCATTCAGCCAATCATCCAGCTGGTGAGCTATTTGTTGAAAGTAACCCAGTTGTTGGGCTGACTGAGTACTCCCTGTCGGTTGCAGTCTTGCTATATTTTTGGGACACCAAAGTTTCTCTGGGGAATGGATGGGCTCTAAGAAGTATGGCGAAGCTCGAAATCTGATATACCCCTAGTGGCCAGTGGATAAAAGATTTGACCGAAATCCTCGTGTTTCCTTGGCTCGGAGACATGAAACCGTCACTAGATACCTCTTCTGGCTGTCTTTCAACGCTAGCTATTGCACTATTGAACACCACGGGGCTTTGTCCAGCCACTGGGTTTGTGCAATGTCGTGGACCACGGTCTTGGATCCACCAGTTTTTTCCCTTCTATTTTGGTCCAAGTTACCCAACTTACAAGCAACCAAACGTGCGTGTAACCATTCAGGTCAGTGTCTTTTCAAATGTGTGTGCGTGCACATGCAAGTTAAGGAATGCAATGTCGTCAACAGGAGAAACGGTAAAGCAGTGTCGTGGCGTCCCATTTGTAGGCTTTTGCATGCCTTGACTTGAGCCGATGGATCACAGTTCATAATCTGGCCGTGGAATTTAACCCGGAGCTACAAATAGTTGGCCACCTCAATGCACTTCTAAGAACCCACCATGTTTATCTCGAAATGACCCTACCGAATTGTGGTCAAAAGAGGCCACCAAATTGAGCCCTGCTCGCTGGTCAATGGTCGTGTCCTCTGTTTGCTTGTCATGTGTGTGCCCTGCTCCTAGGTTTTGTAGGTGAGGACGAGTGGGTCCAGTAGCAGTAGAAGTTGAAGTAGCAGTAGTAGTAGCTGTTGTTGGGAAGGATTTTGTTGCTCGTTGTCTTGCTTTCCCAGCTTGTTATTGTGGTTCTTGGCAGTCCTTGGGGCAAGGTGGCCATTACGAAGGAACTATCAATCATTCAAGGCCTGGCACGAGTAGCTTGGACAGTTATGAATAAATTAACCATAAAATTCCCTCTCTGAATGTCTCTCTTTTTCTGTCGTATTTCAAGGATTACCGACAGAGGTCTTTTGTCTGGACATAAATATCATTTCGGGTGCTTGAGCATTCGATGGTCAGAGGACGGCCCGAAAACTTGAAATACGTGCCTCAACATGCCAGATGATTCCACGAAAAGTTATCCCATAGTAGCTTTATACTTACATTAATACGAGGAATTGGAGCTTTATTTCCCATTTGAATGCAATTCTTACGAGCTACAAGGTTTTGAAGAGGAGGTGGCCCAATTGCACTTTCTAAGCTAAAGGTTCATAAATCGGGCCACATAAAGCAAGGCTATCAGATGGTTGGCTGAATAGGCTCAAAATCTTGATCAAAGTCAAAGCTCAAGGAGCCCAATGACTGTTTTGTCCTAAATGGAGGATCTAGACCCAGACCAATCATTGAAAACGCTGTCCTTTGCTCTCCATCTCGTTTTCAGCAAGGATGGGGGAGCGAACCAAATTTAATTTCATTGATATCCGGAGCAAATGCACTTCAACCCCTTGTCTCTCTCGCTCTCTCTCTCTTTTGATGCGAAACCGACCATGGGCAATGCACTTCCGTCAATTTACGAGGCAACTTGCCAAGCAATAGGTTTGATTTTTGTCTGGTCTATTCGCATTGTTTGATCGGAGAGATGGTCCAATTGAGAAAATGAGGGGAAAAAACACCCGAGGCAATTTCCAAGTGCTTCCGTTTCCAATTCGATTTCTTCCTCTCCTTCGATTTGGCCTTCATTCGCTCTCGCCAGAAAAGAAAACGAGAGGAAGTTCAAAAGATTTAAGGGAATCCGATTTAACGAGCAATTTCTAAGGCCCTCTCGACACTTTTATGCATGTGGATTCGAATGAAGATGATCCTGCGCCGAGGCTACATCACTGGGAGGATGAGCCTTGACTTTCTTCCAAGGGCATTTGCCTGCCTGCCTGCTACACTAAGTACAACAATAGTAATCAAGTTCCTGCAGTTAAAGGCAACGCGAAAGTAAGTGAGTGTGTTCTGCATTAGGAATCGGCGGTAAGACTGGATTGGCGAGAGCTTAAATACCATGACAATGTCTCTAGTATAAACGAGTGCACACTGCAATGAACTGTGACAACTAATCCGTCATCCTCGTGGGGATTAGAGGCCCTTTACAAAATTGTAATCCATGTCTTAGGGTCCGAAGACAGAGTTAGGGAAAAGTTTTGAACTCCTCCACCCTCGAATCTCCTCATGTGGGCTTTATCCACGCTTGTTGTTGTGCTAGCTCCTTTGACCTACTTCACACTTAGTTTGCGTCTTGGTCATATTTCCAGGGGCAACCAACGGTGAGCTAACCAAGACTACTGACTACCAAGAGAGGGTCGTCCCAACTTTATCCACACTTGCTCTTACCCATCCAACAAGACCTGCCATGACCGAGGCGAAATTGACGTTCCTAACTTGGATTTAGGGCAAGTCAAGCCAAATGCTGTACTGCACGTTGGGCAATGTGCTCTTCGAAAGAGTGCGAACTAACCACGAAGGTAGGTTTATTGGGAAGGGCAGAAACAGAGTTAAAGGCTGAAGAAGACCAGCGAATTTAATAATCACAATACCACACCTCCTTCTGGGCCTAACACGATGAATAAATTGCCCCGTTTTCGTATCGAGCTGGCCCAAGTTTGGAGAACCCAAGAGCGACATCCTCCTTGACTTTAATTAGAAGTGATGCTTAAGCTCAACGTCACTATTGGGTCCGGAGAGGAAACTAAATTAGGCCGAGATTACACTCCGCAGTCCTCTGGCAAATTGAGAATGCCTTGAAATGGACTTGACACCAATTTCAAAAATAAGATATCGCCATCAAATTATAGATCCCGGGTGGGCAAAAGTAGAAGCACTAGGCCAATCCGTTGCATTGCTGGGTCGGCACTCAGGTTGATCCAGTAAATCCTACCATCAATAATCTGGTTGAAGCTTTTCTCAGTTGGCTTGGTATTTCTATCTGTTTACAGAAATTTTTCCACCTTCAGGGCAAAAAGTGAGCCTCGAAAGATGGAAATGGTCTCGTTCGGTCCCAACCTTTTGGGACTTGCAAAGAACGAAGGCAGAAAGAAGAGAAAGAACGAGCAAACGAACGAACGAACGAAAGAAGGCAGAGTGCATTCATGGCTTCTAGTTTGTCCCATCGGCTCTGCGGAGTTTTTGTTGGAATATGTAGAAGGAAGTTTCGTGTTTCCAAGAAAGTTTGGATCTTTGAGTGTATCCACTCGGCTTACCTTTAAAACATTTACTATGTGCCAATTCAGTTGGCAGGTTCTACTTTTCTTAAGAATGTCAAGGTTTTGTTTAATTCAAGACATTTCAGATCTACCTAGAACGATCAAATGACCTAAACAGATATATTATTCAAAACACCGACAAACCCTTCTCTCTCATATTCATTGTGTAGTGTCCATTTATCTTTCAAAGTCTCTTAGTGTTTTGAATAGGATCAATGAAATATTACCAGAAATGAATTGATCAAACGAACCATCCAAATGGGTGCAAATGGGCAACAAGGTGGAACCTCATAACCAAACTTTGCGCTTGCCATGCAGAATCTGAAGTGAGCGATATGCAACGGTTGGCTGGTCCAACAAGATAGCCCATGCTATAGCACCAAAGTGAATTTGGATCAATGAATGCATTAAAATGCAACTTTCGAGCAAGGCGAGTGATTGATTTATAAACGGGAAAACCTTCTGATCTTGCGAGCAAAATGAAATTTCTGCGTACCATTTGTTTTATCCCCATGTTTCTCGATCATCAGCCATTGCATTTTGTAGCATATCATTAACCGTTTACTCTGAGCAAATCAGGGGAAGAGAGACTGCGTATATGATTTCGGCTTTAGAGTTCAATGCTGTTGGCGAAAACAATACGCTAGAAGAAAAAAAACACATGCTGAAAATGCATAGTCGATTGGTGCACCATTGTTGACAGGTTTTATTTATGGAATAGTCTTGTTTTCTGTGCAAGACTGCAAATCTCGAACTTACTGCTTGGAAGTTGTGGGGCTCCCTATCCACAGAAGCAAGATCAATCGAGAAGCAATTTCCGCTTTGGCACCTCTTGCAGCTAAATTAGATTTGTATGGATTTTTAGGGAACTGGGAGCACTCTCCTCAACAACTTGAAAAGGTTCGTACAAGTGGAAATCCGAAACAGCTAACTACCTAAAAGCTTCGCTCAAGTTTTAACTTTCAAGGTTCACAACCATGTTACACGTGTTCTCAAGAGCACTTTGACCTTCAGCCTCGTCCTAGTGTTTGCAGAGTCGCACATGGTTGGTTAAAAAGTCATACGGGTTTTCAGTTGGCGTTGCTTTTTTCTGAATGAAAATTATATGTAAACAATGGTTATTTCGTACCCATCAAGGTTTACCCTTGTACGGTATATAGTGTTGAGCCGAATGACGTGGAGTAGATTACATGGGCAACCACAAAACTTCCTGAACGAGGGACTCATCCCTGCAGGGCATCACGACAGAGCGTATTTGCCATGATTGACATTCTACTAATGTCCGCGGAAGGGCCCGATCCGTGGGGGAAAAAGCATCCAATCCATCTTTGTTCCTCTAGGCATGAAGCTCATTAGAAGTCGACAAGGCACGAACATTTTTTGCACTGATCTGACAGCGAAGATGATGATGATAGTCATCTTCTTACCAGCTGACTGGTTCGACCCAACCCGCCAGAACCAGTTGTTCTTCTTAGAATGGTGTTCCTAGCCTCCGTTGTGAGTTTCCACTTGGTACACAAGTGATGCCAATGATGTTGGAAAAGGAAGCAACCTCGCTCTATATGCCAACGACTTCCAAATCTTCAAGGCCTGTTAAGACTTCGTATTCTCTTTTTCTCACCTCCACTGCCAAAATAGCGCAAAAGAGCGAAAGAGCAGTCTCCGCCAATTTGACACTTGCTTTCAAAATTTAGGCTCCAGATGAACTGGAAAGAAATAACTGGCCATGGCCACTTAAACGATAACTGTGTCATCGGTGGGGTAGACGAGTTGTTCGAGGAAAGGTTGCTGAATTCAGTGGGGAGTTATCCTCGGGATAAGAAACTCCAAAACGTTTAACTCATCGTATTGATGAGTTGGGCAATCCCAATTTCCATTTCGGGCAGTGCCTTACCAAATGATGTCCAATGAGACGCGAGGATCTCTCCCTTCTGGACCCGAGTAGACATTGGTGTGGTCCTCAACTTAGGAGCGTAAGTAGACAAGACGGCAAAAAATCCCAACGAACTTGATTCCCTTGAGCGGGGAAAAAAGTTTTCCGTTTCCTCTGCTCTGCCGACTACTTCTCAACCGGGATCTCATTTCGATACGGACAGCAACCTCATACCCTCTCAACCAACGACGAGTCGTCCCTTTTTCAGGGCAGAGGTAACACGACCAACGAGCTCTTTTCCCATGATCCATAGCATCATCATCATCATCTTCATCATGTTTGGCCATGACGTCGACATGTGGAACGACTGGAGGCCACCCAAAGTCTTAGACTATATTCGTTCTTTTCGACCTACCGTTCCTCAACTCATTTCTTTGGCCTCCTTGGAAGGAAACTCACCACGAACGACCTAGTGACTCAATGATAACATACACCAAACTACATCATCCAATGTGGCAATGCCGACCTTAGGCATTGCCTCTTGCTATGCCGTTCGAACTCGAACGTGGACCTCTTTACACGACTAAAATGGTGGTGGAGCTGGAACTCCCTTCTCAAGGCTGAGCTTCACACGAGTGACTTCTTCTTCGCCTTCTCCTTTTTCTTCGTCTTCTTCTTCGCCTTCTTGGCCTCCTTCGCATTCTACTTCGTCTTCGTTTCTGCCTGTTTCGAGCCTGGTGCCGTCGATGTGACTTGATTGCTAAATGATATTCCCAGCTTTGATATTTGGAACGAGCGACGAATCGACCCTTTTTCCAAGACTCTCTTTTTGACTTGAGACGTCTATGACAAACCAAAATGACACTGATGAGTGAAAGCGACAGTTGCTCTTTAGAATCACAAAAAGGCATTCGGAAAAAGAAAAGAAAAATCGGCCACACATTCGTGTACGTATACACGGACGTCTGTAGTATAGTTGGTGTACTGCGCACCAAAGCGCCAAGTTTACAGGCTCAATACCAGGTATCATCTCTGGATTACTTTACTCAGCTTGGAACAAAACAGACTATCGAGCTCGAAATTGAAGGGGTTCTGGATAATACTGTGCTTCACCTCGATTTCACTTCCGAAAAGGGCTCCTTTCAAGGTCCTTGGGTCTTATTTGATCTTTCCTTCAACTGTGCAGTAGAAAGAGGTACGCCTCTCCCTTCCAACGACCTTTGAGCTCTTTGATTACAAATGAAATTCTCCGGCTACCGAGACCGGGAGATCTCGTTTGACCAATCAAGCGGCTTTAAGACCTCGGCAAAAATTAGCCAATATAGCCTTCTCCCACAAGCAAAGCACTCGGTCCACTCACTAGTAGCCAGGACCGAAGAGATCCCAGGCCCTTTGCCGGAACATATAGGCACAACTCGAAGACGAAGACGAAGTCCAACTAACCAAGATAGACGAAAGAAGAACGAGAAGGCCCTCAAATCCTGCTCCTGAAGAAGCCCTGTGTACGGTTAAGAACTGGACACGAATGAGGTGACCTTCATTTGAAGTGGAACCCTGCTTGGTCCTTTGTTCGTGGAAGAGGATCCTCGTTCTGGCTTTTGCAATCCCCTCTGTTCTCGCACTCCTGTCCGTTTGAGTTGAGATTGCCAGTTGTGGGTTGTTGAAGTAGAAAGAAGTAAGTGTGAATGTATCTCCATCACCCCTTTTTGCCCAGTGCACCGCCTTCAAGGGGTTTCATTTACGGGCTTGATGGTTATATCTGGCCATTCTTTTTTTCGTAACTTTCAAGCTCATAAAAAACTGCAGTTTTCACAAGACCGCAAAGAACATGAGTAGACTAGATACAAGGTCGAGTCTTCGTTTGCTTATCTCTATTTGCTGGCGATTTCCAACACAATCATTGAGCGCAGAAAAAACAAGGGCATTTCACATCACAACAAAGCAAACTACTCCCTTTGGCTATCATGAAAGGGGCTCGAAAACTGCAAGTAATGACAAATTGGCCCAATTTTTTGAGTCAACAAATGTGTTTTGATGACAAGCTGCAAGGCCAACAGAGATCCCAGATTCTCGATCGCTGGTCCTCATGAGAACACATTTGGTTGGATGAATCCGTCGAGATTTGCACACCCTCTCCTGGGTTTGACCTCGATTCCTTTGCCAAGCAATGAGACCGAAGGGGGCCTTTGCGCAAATGTTGAATCCTCAAATCCAATCTCTTTGTTCCACTTTCATCCCAATTGATCCTTTAAGAGGCAACAACAATAGTCAGCTCTTTTGCCTAAATGGCATGCACAAAAGGACACTTTTTACCCTCCATCAAAGAACGACCTTCAGAAAGAAGCGGAAGAGAAGAAGAAGAAGAAGATGATGAAGAGTCTAGATTAACCGAATTGACAGCAAATCATGTAGAGCGAGCGCAATACAAAAGTTAAAAGACATGATTTGGACTATTTTCCCGTTTAGTTTATCCTCATAATATTCATTCATTTGAGTCGGACAAGTCCCCTGGTGAATCGAAACATCAACACGATTACGAAGAAATGGGAAAGCTTGAAGAGCAAATAAACCCACTAGCTCGAATGGAACTGCAACATCCGAGAACATCCTCCTTTCCAAGTGCTTCGCTCTAACACAGCATGTTTTGGAGTGCCACTTGATAACAATAGCTTGTTGACAATGGACATGTCATTCTACCGTACAACCACTACAAACAGCCAATGTAGAGTACTACGGCCTCTGCAACAGCGACTAATGCCATCTCCGACACCAACATGAATGTCACTTCAGGAAGCATCACCTCAAAACCAACAACTACAACAACACAAGAGCGGCCTCTCTGCTGAGGCTATTGAACTTCGTCATCTTGTCCCAGCATTTTTGAATCGTTTCACGTGGCCAAGACACGCAGAGATTAAGGCCAAACGGATAGTGTACTTTGCGTTCACTTGTACTTAAGCCAAGGGTGGTCTTCAATCTTACTGGCAGCGGTCGGAAAAATGAAACGCCTCTCGATTGAGAAATGTTTGCTTACCTGAAAAAAAGGAAAACAACTTTCACAACTCTACTACGTGGATCGTGACCAAGAGCCTTGGGCTAAAAGGAAATTCGCTTCACAATTCACGTACCCCACGCAGCATGTTCCAATTTACTCCGCGGAAATGGATCCGAGCAATGCGGTTGGAAATGCATTATGTAAATCCTAGAAACATCGACCAGATCATTCAATGACAGACTTCCACATCACGTTGAAGCAATGCTAGTCGTGATCTATGAGTCTGTTTTCCAACCATGGCACTCACTCCGATTCATCCTTAGTCTACTTTGCAGTACAGCACTCTGATCCTAGATCTAGACGAGCGACGAGTCGGCAGTCATGAAAGGTTAAGCTTCCACAATTGTAACGGGTGATCGTTAGTACCACTTGCAAGATGCATCACTGGTTAGAACACCAGGGTATGGATGATCTGGCAAGCGATCTGGGACCTTTGCTGCCGGCTATTCACTATCTTTTTCAACGCCCAAGTATAGACTATCCCTCTCAGTGGAGGGCCTCTTGTGTGGGTCGTACGGACCCCCAGGGTACGATTCATTCAACAAGACCCCCACATCTTGGAAGTTTGTCTTCCAGGCGTAGATGGGGTCTAGACAGTTGTGGCGTGTTGTACTACAAACTATTTCTAGCCCTCTCTCAGGGGTATCTCTTTTTGTCTTTTGATCCCAATGGTCTTTCATCTCTCTGTTTGTGACTCAAGCAAAACTCGACCATCCATCCTGTCCGGAGGTAGAGTGAACCAAGGCCGTCCTTTGGTTGTCTAATGCATACGTAGAGAGAAGGAGTAAGACCAGTGAGCACGTGTTTACCACCTAGTTAGGTACATTTGTATTAAGACGTGTGAGAACCGCCGCCTCGCTCACTTATGAGAATGAAGTCTGGTGTTGACGAATATTTCGGTCGCTGTTGACCTTGACGAATGCTGAGTGTTCCATCCACATGGACGCCAACAACGTGGCATTCTATGATAATAGCTACGAGGGTATTTGTAATGTATTCATTTATTCTGGTAAAGTCAACATGAAATATCCATTAAAAAGGAAAATCAAGGTGAGTGGTGGCACAAGGCATGGCCGCAACAAACTGGGAATAGCTTTTACTTTCTCCATTTCTCTCGATCAATCTGGATTAGATATGGCTTCTTTTACTTCCGTGGGATCAGCTCATCAAGACCAGAGAAGTTTGCTCATGTGACTATCAGAAAAGAAGCCCTCAGCGCTAAGACAGTAATAACCAGTATTCATCTGTTCTTGAATGCGTGGGATACAAAGAACATCATTTCATTCCTGAGTTGTTACATACGTTTCCAGATCAATCAATCGATACGATTCGAGCCACAAACAGCTCCTAGTCATTAGCCCTTGGTAAGATGATGAAACCTTGGGCCAATCGGAGTACCGGGAGTTATGTTCCGAAGTCAGTAACCTCATCTTGCCTTCATTATTAATATCCCAAAGTCGTAATACCATCCACACAACAACTGGCGGATATTCGGAATGTGTCTGCCAGACGTTGAAGGAATCCAAAAGAATGGCACAGTTGAAAGAGGAACTAACATTGCGGCATACAGTTGCGTGTAACCTATCATTTTACGGCCTCCTCATGCTACAAATGTGATTAATACCCTTATATGACGGAGTTGAAACGACAGGTACTTAAAGAGGTTGTTCAATAGCTCCGACAGCCATTTACTTGATAGATAGCCGCTAGATAGACCAAATATTCGAGTAAAAGAGAAACTCCATTTCGGCATCTACCTCTTCACTGGGATCATAATACATTTTTCCTCCTGCCTAGCCTACATGGGCTATCGGTCTTTCGGATAAAAGATGCTAACCCAATTCATGTGCCACCTCTTCCTACCTACTTCCTCCCGTTTGTACGGAATAGTACAGAGTATGTACGTACGTACATATAGGCTCATGGATTCATTTCCACACAAGTACGGGCGAGGGGTCACGTTGACGCGTGGAACAGGAAATAACCATTCCAAAAGGGATAGTTATGATGATTTTTCTACTTGTCCCATCAATATCCTGCCAAGGCAGCAGCACCCAGGCAGATAGCAACGTGGAGCCCATCCAATAACCTTCATCTCTCAAACGTGCCTATGAAGGCGCCGAGGTAAACCATATTAGTGTATGGCTTTCACGGAGCGGGAAGAACCTGTAGTAGGCTGGCTATTTCTACCGAAGGTATAAGAAATGAGCTTGTTTTATGAACATTTGTATGCACGAGCAAGCAGATGAGAGATCGGAACGAGCTTGGTCTATGGAGTTCCTAGAGAATACATCCAATTCTTTTATACTGTATATACACATATGTACACACAAACACGCTTAAAAATGCGCAGAACGGGGGATCAGTTAGGCCTACTTTAAGGGGCCTTAATACAACGTTACAGCAATTCGCTATATACGTATGGATGTACGGCATATATATATATATATAAATGTATATATCATTTTTATATTTCGGAATACAGACTCACACGAACGAGTTGATCCAAGTGGATTGGAAAACGTGGACTGGGGTTCTTACAAATGATTATCGAAAATTAATACGGAGCATTCATATCAAACCAGACCACTTCTTCATCCTATGTACAAAGATAGATAAATCTGATCTGGGCCTTTAGGGTCACTCAATGTCAGTCTAACGAATAGACAATTGAGATTGTTAATATCAAGAAAAGCTGTCTACGATCAGTGAAAGGGAGACCGAGGGAGAGACAGTGAGACCCGTCACAATCCCAAGGATCATTCTCATAAATAATTCCAATGTCTTCTCCACTGACTCCCTCAAGGCCTTGCTGGTTATATCCATATTCAAACAATAGCGCTCGAACCTGCCACTCAATATCCTCTAAATGGCCAAAGCAGCTGAGGTTGAAAAACAAACAAGGCAAGAAAATGAGAAGATAACAGAGCAGGGGAGCAATACCAAAAACACCAAGGGCATTCATTAAGGATTTCCGTCAGTGATTCTTCCGGGAGAGTATTGAAGGACGTGATATATTTCCCATTTCCTTAAAGTGCTCTTGACAGGCCGTGGTAGGTCAGCTGACCATGAGGCTGACTTCTTACGAAAAAGGTCGACGAGAAAAGGTCCAGATCAACACTGACCTTCGTCCAATTATATCATACAGACCGAACCCATCATTATCAAGTACGCTTTCGTTCTTTGGTCTGAAACTAACCATAAACTAATTAAATGGCAGCGCTACGTGTTTAGAAGGCCATCTCATTGAAGTATCTAATCCAAGTGGAAGAGCAAATAAATTGTTCAAATATTGAAATGATGAAGCTTTCCTCGAGGCTCTACGTTCTTTCCTGCTTGTCTTTTTCACTTTTCCTCTTTGCTCCTTTCAACGTTGTGGGGAAATGAGGAGAGGATTCAGTCTTCAGTTGCATGCAGACGACAACGACGCGTTTGTCTTCCGTCTTTGCTTAATCATGTCCTTCAAGGCCAATTGCTTCCAGCCAAGATATGGATCCACAGTCAGCATAAAACATTCAGAATCCCCTATATTTTTCTTCACTCTTGAGGGAAAGCTCTGGCTAGTAGGGAAAGGCCTATGGAGAGTGGGCTAATGGAAAGTGCTCAGACGGATCTGAGGAAGCTTCTGGTTGATGTGATCAGGTATTCATAGGACAAAGTAAGCATGACATTTTTGGCAACACGATGGTCTTTATCCTCCAGCAAGTCTGGGCAAAAAGAGCGAATCTGAAAAGAATTATGATCATCCGCGAGCCATGAACATTGGCAAAGAAGTTACTCTTTTCCAAGGCATCCTTTGTGCTTCCGAATCAGATCGTTTTAGTCAAGGTCGCCAAGCATAAGGCCAGAACACTCACTACCCCATTTAGCCCTTTCGAAAAACTCTCTGTTTCTGTCTCCGTCTCGTTTTTGATAGACGGTTAAACAAAAACGCAATTTTGTTGCTTATTGACAAAATGTGTCATTACTCATTGCTCATGAATGATAAGACGAAAATGAGTAATAGGTGTCTGTTATCATAATACATGAACACAAACGCCTTTCAAAAAGGTCAGCTTGCCTTATCAGTACACCTCAGAAAAAAAAGCAGAAAGAAATGCAAAAAAAGTTACTAGAAGTGTACAAAATCTGCCAAAAAAGTGATTGATTAAATCATGGTACCTTAGCCTACATTTGTTGTGAAAGGTATTGATAAATGAACTATTAAGTCGCATCATTCGAGAGACCAGAATTCGGTATTAGGCAATTAAATAATAGTATAAGGTAGAAACCAAAGTCATTTATAGGGGTCAGAATTATAATTTAAAGATGCCATTTCCCATAAATACATTATAACTATCTTGAAAGAATATTTTTGAATGTAGTGTCGAATAACATGTAAAAATGATCACGATGGTCAAAACAATATTTACGTCAGACCCAACATGATCAAGGAAAAAAAGTTAAAAACGTATTTTAAAAAAACATGCATTGTGTCATTTGTCTAAAATATGCCAAAAAAGGTAAACCATAGCATTTATTTATATACCTTTTTTCCTAGACCTACTTATCAGTTATGTGTTACTGCAAACTGTTTAAGGCTCAAACACCCCACAACTGATTGGGATCCTGAGAGCTTAGGAGAGCTAAGGAGACCGTATATTATTCACCATGAGCGCCTTTCAGCCCACTGGAGGTCCAACAAGTAGATTGTCCGTGGGCGTGTCCTGTGAGAATTTGGCAGACAAAGACTTATCCTCAAAATCTGACCCCCAGTGTGTTTTGTTTCTTCAACAACAAGATGGCCAATGGAACGAATTAGGACGAACGGAAGTGTTGCAAAACACCCTCAATCCCAAGTGGCAAACCCGATTTGTAGTTGATTTCCATTTTGAGGCTCGTCAAAATGTAAGATTCATGGTCATTGACTCTGATAACAAAGCTAGGAAAATAACAAAGCATGACAACTTGGGAAGCTTGGAACTACCGCTGGCCAAAATTGCTAGCGCTCCAGAGAGGGTTCATACTGAAACTTTGACCGGAACCAAGGCCAAGAATGGAAGAATCACCATCACGTGTGAAGAGCACTCGTATAACAAGGATATTGCTCACATTCAATTGGCTGCCCAGAAGCTGGCGAAGAAGGATACTTTCGGGAAAAGCGATCCATTTGTTGAAATTAGAAAGTTCGTTTCCGAAGGGAATTACGCACTCGTCTATCGAACCGAGATGATTAAGAACAACTTAAACCCAACTTGGGCCGAGTTCAAACTTCCGGTGCGAGACCTCCTCCAAGGCGAGCAGTCTTGTCCGGTAAAGTTGGACGTTTTTGATTGGGATGGAAGTGATAAACACGAATTGATTGGAAGCGTCACACTTACTTTGAACGAGCTCATCAATGCCAGCGCCGAAAAAATCCAAATCCCACTTATCGATCCGAAGAAAGTGGGCAAGAAAAAATACCAGAACTCTGGCACGCTGGTTGTGACGAAATGTCAAATCGAGACAGTGGTGTCGTTCTTGGACTACCTCCAAAGGGGGACAGCCATGAACTTCTCGGTGGCCATCGATTTCACAGCGTCAAACAGGAATCCTTCAGATCCCCGATCGCTTCACCATATGAGCCCTCAAGGTCAAACCCAATACACAATGGCTATTCAAGCTATTGGCAACGTTATTCAAGACTATGATCAAGACCGTCACTATCCTGCTTTGGGGTTCGGGGCTAAGGTTCCACCTCACGGGCACACGTCACACGAATTCTTCCTGAACTTGAGCCCGGACAATCCCTTTTGCGATGGCATTGATGGCATTCTACAGGCTTATGCAAGAAGTTTGCAAAACGTGGAGCTCTTCGGTCCCACCAATTTTGCACCGGTCATTAATCACGTTGCACGATTTGCGGCGGCCTACCAAGATGGACGTCAGTATTTTGTGCTTCTCATTTTAACGGATGGCATCGTCACTGATCTTAAAGAGACCAAAGCGGCCATTGTGGCAGCTTCCCATCTTCCTATGAGCATAGTCATCGCTGGCATTGGCCAAGAAGATTTTTCAGCCATGAAAGAACTGGATGCCGATCAAATTCGCCTGGAACACAATACACAGCCAATGAACAGGGATATTGTACAATTCGTGGAATTCCAGAGCTTCCTGAACAAAGACGGAATACTAGACCAAGCTGGACTCGCCAAGTCGGTGCTTGAAGAGATCCCAAATCAAGTTATTCAGTGGATGACAGCAAAGGGCATCAAACCATTGCCGAGGTAAACTGACCCTTAAAGCAGACACATACTTCGATCGCATTCTCATGCTGAACGTTACTACGAAGATAATTTGAAGTATATCACTTTTGCTTACATGCGTATGCCTCTTCATGAACTTATTCTCAAATCAGCTCTGGGGTTTAAAACCAACTATTTAGTTGGCTACTCGAGGGGTTGTTCTATCATGAGAAGCATGGTTCCTTTGGTGGAGGCCTTTCTGCTGTACGATAAGGACCACGGAAAGCAAAGAGGAAGAGAAAAAGAGAGAACCAAGTCATAGACTCCTTCTATGAACGTACGATCTTGTTGTTCATACTGTATACCGTAAATACTACTGTATGTACTCGTACGTATGTGGTGGAACAACAACGATGAGTAAGGGAAGTCGTGCAAAAAAATAGTTATTTATGACTTCTTCACAATGGTAGCGTCTTTTTTCCAAGTAGTTGCCATGTGGAAATATAAATATTGTGCCTTCGTGGCTGGGACGGAAATGTCACCGATGAAACGGTTAGGAAAAAAACGAGAAAAGTGGCACATTTCGATACATCTCAAAGCAAAACTCAATTCGTGGTCAGACCTTTCTAAACACTGTAGGAATAGAATGAAAAGTCCTGAAAAGAATCAAAACGATTATTTATCTCTCATATAAAAAGTTCTCTTAAATTGGAAGGAGAGTTGAAAATCAGATTCGAAGGCTACATAACTCGTGTCTCTAAAAGTGAAAGACGTGATGTCTAGAGCATCTGTTGCATTCCTTATAACTCATCTGGGCCTTTTGTTAAGGACTGAAGCAAAATTTATCGACCCATTCATTGTCAATGCAAAATTTACTGTCTCTTTTAAGAGTTATTTGAATTGAGACATCCCCTCGCTGGTTCTTTTCCTTTCATTCGACCTTCTGTATCGGCTCTATGTCTGGCCTACGGGCCACGAAAAACTGACTTGAAATCTAAAATAAGGCCTGTAGGGTTTCTAACTCTCAATATAAAAGCCTTGATCCAGAGCTGGTCAAATAATCGCATAGTCGATTGGAAATAGACCACACCCCAGAGTCATCGTGCTGCACTTTTTCTAAACCGGTGTCACCAATTCCAAAGACGAAAGGAAGAAAATTATGAGACCTTGCCTTGGGCTTGATTGATGTTATACCTACTGGAAAGGCAAGGGCCATTTTTTTCAATCTACGAGTGAGCTATCAAAAGCCATGAAGACGATAAGACACCTAAAGGTAAATATGCACTATTTTACGGGCAATGACTTTCTTCTTCATAGAAGGTAAGGTAAAGGCCTCTCCAAGCGAAATGGATGGATCAATGGCCGGTTAGTTGGTTGGTAGGTTGTTTGGTTGGGAATAATGATGGAGGTACTTGCCGTATCTTGGGGCAGTTTGGGATGATATGGTGTTGTTAGAGATCGTGAGGCCTTCTTTTCGAAATGGCTACGAACTCTGGTAGAAGATCTTGAGCACATGTGGAAGTAGGAAAGGCCCCCAAGGGTTTAATATATGCCAACAACTACCGCTCTTCTGATCCCCGAGATCAACAAAAGAAGCCCCCCGAGCAAGTGAGTAAGCCAACCAAAGGGAACGGCCAAAAACTGTTCGATTTGGACAGAGAAACAAGAAGATGTGGAGGATGAGGAATAAGAACCGAAAAATACGGTTCTCTCGCCACTTCCACAACTTCCTTCCCTCTATACTCCTCGTCCTTCTTCTTCTCATCACCAACGTCCTTGTCCTCGTCCTACGTCTCATCCTCTTCCTCCTCCTCAACTTCCTCCGCTTCCCCGAGGCCAACCACGACATTTCCGTTTTCTAAGAGAGTGAGTACGTTCAAGTCTGACTTTGCATCGGCAAATTCCAGGCAGGCAAACCAATCGGTAACAACGAAGATAGCAAAAAATGAAAATGCAAGCCTCAAACTCTAATATCAAGAATGAATTCTCTGGTAAGAGATGCATGTTAACAATGCCAATTGGACACTATAATGAATGAATGATCACACAGGGGAAGAATCTGCAACAGAGTTTCCTTCCAAAGGCAAAGGCCATTGCAAACCGAGGCCAGAACACTAGAAATGATAAACAAAATAAAGCTGAGGATACTCTTAAGGGTTAGCGGTTCGAAGTGAGGCTGAACAGGAGATGGACGAGAAAACTTTCCAGGGGATCTCAAGGGAATGAGGAATGAAGTTTCGTCAGTCAGGGAAAACAATTTACATCCTCCCGAACCTCCAAGGTCAAGGAAGAGGACGCTTGAAGCAAACCGATCAGCACATTCCAAAACTCTGCTACCAAAGTGTTCGCTGCAACCATACTCATACAAATGGCGACATAACTCCACACATCAATCGTGTTCCCTATTGAATAGACTTGCTTTGCAGTCTTTCTCAATCCCTCAATTAACAAACAACCCGGTTTGAGCTATGAGTTGGCTATGCCCATCAAGAAGGACCAAAAGATGAATCCATTTATGCACATGTACAAATCAGTATTTTAAGCTGTTTTTTTTTGCTTCCATCCATGTGCTGGGCGGTTCAAATGGATATAATACTAACCTGCATACAAAGTTGAACCCCAAAAAACAAACAAGCCGACGAGGCCTAGACATTCATTTGTGTCTGCCTCTAGAAACCGAGTTGCTTTCGCGGACATGAGGACGGGAAACACGAGATAACAGATAGAGAACTACTGAAATACTAGCACCAACACAGGAACAACGGTGTACGTAGGTGGGGGAAAGCGCTCGCAAAGGCTCCAGACGATTGGATTGATCCCAAAGGAATTCTGCACAATTAATTTCTTGCCCAAACCCTTTATGGAGTACCAACAAAGTATAAGTCGCCAGAGGTCGTAGCTGAGGGTCTGGGTCCTGGCAAAAGCCAATGTTTTCTAGTGAACGTATTTGTTTTACCAACGGGGATTTTCTTTTTTTGAGGGAAAACTTGGATTCAATTTAGAGATCAGCTTGATTCAAATCTATCGATCCATAATCCCCTTTTTCTACTGAATTGAAGTCATTCTGTTTAGTTTCCACATGCATCAGCTTTGTTCTGACCATTTAATCGAAATACTATATTTAAGCGTATTGATTTGCTTGCTTGTCAGAATTATTTTCTTGGAGCACCGCAATCAACAAACTTCGTTCAGGAGCTTCCTGTCGCAACCAACATACTTTATTCTATAATTAGTTGATAACTTGCATGTTTGGAACAACTATTTACATGCTACAAATACCTCTCCACGCTTTTAAATAAGGGTTGCGCGTTAATTAGTGTCAGGTAGAAACAAGAATCATGTCATCACAAAAAGAAACTGGAGTGGACCAAGTACGCCAGTCACGAACACCAAGATCCACCAAGAAGGCAAGACGACGGAGAAAGGATCCATCACATTATTCAGTAAAAGAGGACTTATTGCCAACGACCATCTCAGTTTCATATTCCGGCCACTTTTAGGCCCAGATGGGCTCCTGCAATACGTGAGGTCTTCAGAATAGAGGGAAATGATAGAGCTCCGTGGTGAAAGTTGGGACACAAATGAGAATTAATGGAGACTATCACATAGACAGATTTTAGTCTTGCCTCCTCGCTTTTGGTCCTATCAATGCTGAAGGTCATTTATCATCATTATGATTCCGATTTCTTGGACTTTATCATGTGTTAGTCTTCGCAAGGAATTCGCTTTGAACAAGGTACACATATCGTTCAACCCTGGGTTACTACATCAGGTTGAAGTGAATCATTAGGAACGCTTACTAGCCCTGGAACTTGAGAATGGGAGCAGATACGAGTGAACAACGACCGAAAGCAACGAAACAAATCTCGAATACCTACAGCAGATATGCAGAGTCTAGCTAGTCGGGGAGTTCTTACCTTCCAGATATTCTCCTCATTGTGAGTTCACCATCAAAAACGCATTGATTGAAAATTTGACATGTAATTTGTATTTTTGCACCACTCCCGACAAAGTTCCATCAACCACTTGGCACCAACTATTCACCATGTGGCTCAATTCACAACATGATTAGGGCATCACCGCCAGGTGATAAATGTCCCCATGAATATTTGAGAATTTCGAGGTTTATTCTTGAGACTTTGCTCAGATCTAACCATTCTGAATCATCCCCCATCTCTTGATTTTTGCTCAATTCTCAAAATAGCAAAGAGGCTTGTTAGTCCTGCTTCCATGGCCTTGGCCGCAAAATCGTAGGTGTAACTACATTACACTCGACACTGACACTCGTTTCCTCGACGGGAAATGACAGAAAGACGTCTGTTGGAAGGAAATGACTGTCGAAAAACTTGAATCTTTCGTGTCCTTTTCTCCTTTCACTCCCTTCTCTCCTCAGCAAGTGACTTTGAGCACCTCTTTGGACTCACACTTGGTTTCAACTGATCAGGTTTGGAACCGGGTTCTTTTACGCTTTTCCTCTCCTGCTCCTCCTCCTGCTCCTCCTTCTCCAACTCCTACTCCTACTCCTTCTTCTTCTTCTCTTCCTTCTTGTTCCTCCTCTGTTCCTCTCTCTCGCTTTCGTTTCCACTCTCTCTTCTTTACTCTTGTTCCTTCTCCCTGGTTCTCTTTTTTCCTCAACGCTTCTGGTTCTCCTTTCGTTTCTCTGGCCTACGCGTACGGTATACGCTTAGGCGTGTTCCAGTTGTCCTTCGGCTTGTTCCACCACCATCGTGAGAGCAGCTTCGTGAGGAACTTGTTCCTGAATGAACACAGCGGTGGCTTGTCTTAACTTTAGAACAGGTTCAAACTTCGTTGCTTTTGAGGCCAGAGGCTCCTCTTCGAAACCTTATTCCTATTCTTCCGCGACAACACTCGCTCGCTTTCGGGAGTAAACCAAATACAAGTCCGTCAATTCCGAGTGAAGATTGAAACAGAACAGAGAGCCAAAGAGAAGAGGGCCTTATAGCAAGATTGGAAGGAACTGTTGGTACATTTCGATTTCAATAGCTGCTTCTAGTTCTGCTGGCACATGTGCACTACGTAATCTCGTAGTCACCTTCCCATGAAACGCATCTGAAGGGACAGACACCTTTGCAAAAGAGTATGGATTGGAAAGCTGTAAAAACTTTCAGGTGGCCTCCATCACAAATTATTTCTTTGGAAACACAATTATAGCCGTTTCAAACAAAACGGTGCAATAAGACTTATTTTGCTCAGTCTTTTTTTCCTGAAACTAAATCAAAAGTCTTGACAGCAGAACTACTATTCCAACGAATAATATGGTACCCTGTTACGAGGCGTTCAACTAGTTCATATTCCGATGAAAGCTGCCACTCGAGCAACCTTCAAAGGATATAGTTTGCCTTTACATTAGACCAGATTATCGGCTTTCATATGGACAAGAATGGCTTTATCGAGCAAGATTTGTTTTCCACGAATTCTGCGAGAATACTCATCAGAAAATTCCATTCAAGGGAATTAATTTGATTATATTTCCTTGTAGCTATTTACAGGGATATTGTTCGTTCGCGCTATAGTAACAAGTCAGCAAAGGGCCATTTAACAAAGATATTTCCTTCAAAGGATCACTGTGCGACAGGAATGGCCTTGATGACATTGGTGAGGAAGCCTTTTAAGGACGCTCGAGCATGTGAATGAGGGATTTCATTTGGAAATTCAATTGAATTGAACTTGAAATTTCTCGTCAAAAGTAATTTCTTTCAATCCTCAGTAGTTGGAAAAGTCTCAATTGCTCGGAGATGCCAACTTTCTACGAATCCTAATCTGGCACGAAGGTATGAAAAAAAGCAGCTTTAGATAACAATGAAGAAAGTAAAAAATTCTCATGTCTTAACGAAATGGATCTCTTTCATACTTCAAAATAGAGCTTTGGAGGAGGATTGAGACCTTTTCATCCTTAGTCATGCCAGCCTAACAAGTCACTATACAATTTAAAAAAAACTGTACAATTGTTTCAGAAACATCGGTGAACTTTTTTCATTTACTTAAAAAAGGCATGCTGCCTCATCATCTTTTGGACATTATGGCCAGAAACCTTCCTTAATTGATATCTGGCAGCATTCAAAATGAGAAATTAATGGGCTATTTTACATCGATATTACTTGCAAGTTTATTGATAGTGTTCAGAGAAAGTATTGATCATCTCTTTTTGAATGTGATTTGAAAGACCCAAGGACTAACATTGGCTTGTAGAACTAAGATTAGGACCGTGCCTTCTCATTTTATGGGATGCAAGATCATCGATAGAGCCGCATCCACTTCCAATTTGTTGAGGCATTTTTAAATCGTAATTTGACACCACCATCATCCGTCATCGATCGCCAAGTCTTACTGTGGACATGGTTGAAGAGAGAGAGAGAGACAGATGCTAGAGGAAAATGGTCAGTCTTGTTGAAATTGACATAAGGCTCAAAGAAAATATGACGCTTCGCGTTGAAGTCAATACTTTGTCAGCAGGAGGCAAGGGTCGAAGGCAGAAAGAAAACAATTGGTCGAACATTCAAATTTGGATTGGCCATGATCTCTAAATAAAGGAAAAGACTAGTTCACGTCCCCAGGAAAAACTGGGATTTGTCGTACTTCAAGAGGAATGAGCAAACCCCAAGTTTCAAGATGGCAAGAATGAATTAGATTGAAATACTCTGGGATTAGCGATGCTTATCGGATTTCAGCAGGAATTAGAAAAATTACAAAAAAATAAATGAGACAAATAAAACGCTTGAACCAAGCATAATCAGATTTGTTGAAAGGGGGAAAAATTAATGCAAAGAATTTTCCGCGACAAATTTCATCTCTGATAAAAGGTATTACGTACAACAGATAAAAGCAGAAGATAAACTATAATTGATATTAAAGGTCGTTCGTTACTTTGTTCTTTGATTCATGTGGGTTTGACTTTTTTAAATGAAAAAGTCAAATTTGCTATCGAGAGATCTGTGAATAAAAATTCCTATCACATTGTCGAAGTGACCAACTAAACGAGATAACAAGGTTTTCTAGTCCGGTCAAGTTTCTTTTCCTGTCCATGCGCCATGTGGAACTGTGCTATGATCTCAAATGACCATACCATTATTAGAAGTCATTTCGAGTAGGCATCCCTTCTTAGAGTTATTGTTAGAACCGTTACATGGAAGTAACAAATTCGAAACAATTTGCTACTGATGATCTGAATATATAACGTGCTTGATACCTACAGTATTACCAAAGCCCGCATCATTTAAGAGCAACGTGCTCACATTATTCATACAATGGAAGAATGCAGAATGTTCGCATGAGCAGTTATTGTTTGCAGTCTTCATAGCTTTTAACGTTCTGGTTGTTATTTGAATTGGGTCAGCTTTTCTGCTCCAAATACATAAACCAACGGCCAAACCTACATCATGTTGGGTCTTGTCTTCATGTCATTTGGCAATCCCTCATACAGTATGTACCTAGAAACATGCACCAGGGAGATTGGAAGAGCGGCTCAACTCTCTACGCAGTCTCAGGCTGCTCCCCCGTTGGTTGGTTGTTCCAGTTCTGACCACAATCAAGATCCTTTCGCTATGGTACCTTTTCCTATTGAGGGATTTCCGTTTTGCTAACCGATATATGGAACGGTACACAGCTCGTGTCCTTCTTGCCAATTTGGTTCATGTGGCACACTGCGGGGAACGAATTCAGCCTTTATCGATCAGCTCTACCGTGTCACTCTGAAAGAGAGAGACTGGGCGGTCAAGTGCACAGCAGTACTCTGTACTACAGATGGAGGGAAAAGCTGGAAAGTATGCTTTTGAAAGACAGAAGAGCGAACAATACGGAATAGAGAAGATGTAGACATTTCCGAACTGGTCAAAAATGGTTGTGCGGGAACTTTCTCAATTTCGCTCAAAACCCAATATTTTGAGTCCAGACAACCATGAATCACGAGGTGAATCGATATCCGTTGTCTCGTAATGTTGTTGTGGCAGAAAGTGAGTCGCAGAGCTTGTACTAAACGTGGAACTATTGGAGAGAGAGCTATTCGCTACTAAAGTTCCATCTACTGTACAGTGTACATATTTCTTGCTCCTGTGGAAAAGCATTAAAAAATCAGGTTTGAGTAAGGCTGAAAACCGACCAGTCATGGGCAATTCTTAGATCTCAGCAGCTTCTAGAGATTCGCAATTTCCGTTGTCTTTGGGTTGAGCTTCCCATCTCTTGGTATTCTATTTCTAGAACTGTAAAGATTGACTGACAACTTGAAAATGACTGCCATACAAAAGAGAGCGAAAATGCACTTTCCACGATGTAACTCTGCAGAATTATGCAAATAGTGCAATACGACCTCTCGAAAGAGCCTTGTCGAGTTTTCAGGCAGCCCCTTGGCAGCAGAATAACACGAGAGAATAGTACATTAGATCTTAAAGCAAGTGTCCAAAATCGAAAGCAAAGTAGGTGTAGCGAAATGGAATACATTGTAATTGATTTGCTTACATTTCAATGCGTTTCTGAAAAGTAAGGCTTGGAAATGAAAAATCCTTGCTCCCGGACAAAAGCAGTGAATCAATTTACTCGATTTTTCAAAACAATTTGCAACTCAAATGGGCCGTGCACCCAACATGTAGAGCACTGTAGGTACATTTGCTTTTCATGCCTTTCAGTCAAATTCTGGCAATTCTGCACTCTCCAAAGTTTGACTTAGGGGATCACAATAAAAGTGAAATAGAAAACAAAGTATAGTAACTTTAAGGAGATAGCTTGTTAAGTAACATTCTTTGAAAGCTGGATCTCACCAATTTAACTTAAAAGGAAGGACAACGCTCTATCCTCGTCGACCTCCAAGCTAGCCAACAGCCACAAGAAAGAGACAAGGCAATTGTGCAAAACATTAAGGGCCTCTTGAGGGAACGAATGAAAGGCAATCCCATCCTGATTGTCGCCCCATTTCTAGTCAACTAGCTAGTTGGCTCATGGCCGTGGTCTTAGTAGTTCGTCGAGAAAGAGCTTTACAGTATATCCCTGAACCAAGTGGGTGGCTACATATCGTGCGCGTATGTACGAGATGTAGTACCTCCACTCCTTCTACAGTTCTGCCTTTCACACCAAAGGATATACACTCCACCACTTGAACTCTAAAGGAAGTAGTGCTCATTGCCTCTCTTGGTTGTCGGCAAAACGTGAACACTGGGTGAAATAGATATTATAACACCCGCAGGAAGTTCGGTCGTTAGTAAGGCAAAGTCAATGGTTTGAGAGGCTTGCACGCAAAGGGGACTCGTGCTAGAATCTTTTTCGCTTTATAAACAAACCACCCAATGGAATGATGTGTAAAAGGGAAAAGTATCGTCAGTGTGAGAGTCAATGCAAGAGGGCCTAGCCGTAATACAATAGCTGAATCAAGTAGATCAAGACAATGGCTGGAGACGCTCGTGAACTAAGGCCAAAAACGTTGAGCTCCTTCACGAAATGTTCTTTAGTGAAGCTCCATTTGTAAAGGAACGTATGTAAATTGGGAAGAATTCAAGGCCTGGATATGGTGCTATCCAGGGCCGAAAATACTGAAAACATTTATCTAGAAAAGGTATGTGTGACTGATGAAAGATTTGGACTTTTGATGGCTTGTCAGATTCTAAAAAAACATGGAGATTCCTGAAGCAATTCGGAATCAATTTGATTCAAGCTACAAATAGTTGAGGTTAAATAAACAAGGCAAAGGAAAGTTTTTCTCAAGAGAACCAATTTCTTCTACCTTGATTGAAAAGAGATTTTTAGTCTTGACACTCCCAACAATGAGACGAATACTAGACTATAAGAGTTTTTACTCGTCCAGCCATTTTCTATTTCATGCTAACTAAAGACCAAGCAATGCGCCAGAAACTGGAGCATATTTTCAATTACCGCATACTCAAATGTCGTTGTCTCGCTTAGCTCGATCCCAACCCAATAATACAAAGACCGAGCTTTCTTTGGAGAAGAAAACCACTTTGGCGTTGCTTCCAACTTGGAAGTAAGATGAACATTTTAAATAACAAGTTTCTCACGTGTTTTCATCTTACTCATGGACTCAGGACTACAAGGTGGGCAGACGAGGTATCCGTGCTTTCACAAGAGTTCTTGACATTGGCCTTTGTCGAGCTAAAAGGCTCAATCTCAAGGTAAACCCTCCCAAGCTGGGCGGACGAGCGTCAACCATTACAAGACCTACCTCTCGTCTCCGTTCGTGTTGTCGTTGTATGGAAGCAGTTAGGGACATATCAAAGGCCGCGGCTAGTCCCAAAGCAGCCACGCCATTTCCTGTCACTCCTCCACGCCGTCGAGTGGGAACACTGACATAAGTAAAAGACACAGTCCTCTCAGGAGTCGTCTCCGTTAAGTTGCAGTACATGGCACACATATTCTGATGGTTGTGAATATAAATTTCGATAAGGAATATCAAGCACAGAGGAGCCGCTTGGAACGATCCTGAAAAAAGCACCTTTCATCCGCCAAGGAAGCTGTCGCACGGCAAGACTTTTGACTACGTTGCTAACCTTTCGGCTTTTATCTGGGCGATTCCCTTTGAGAGCAAATATTTGCCATTCAGGGTCTGGTCGAGGAAAGCAAGGATTGAGTTCTTGCTGTGACGACATCCAATTTTTGGCATGACCCCAAGCCGGAACAGCAACCTCGAAATACGTATCCTCGTGATCCTGAAGGATAGTCAGAGCTTTCTAGTTCCTTTGAATGACTTGTTTCGTTCGGAAGCCACTTGATCTGACAAGGTTTGACTCACGCTTCCAATGAATTTGACATTACCAAGGAAATACCTATCATGGATTAACATGAATCGCTTATCCGGACCATCATGAGATAAAGCCCACTCTAATTGGTTGGTATCATCTAACTGTCGATAGACCACTAAAACCCCAGTTGGCATTAGATCTACCAACCCTCAATACTCCATTCATTTGAATGATGCAAATCAACTGACAAACATTTTTTTCCGACGCGAGATCGCTCCGGATCATCTTTCCCTTCGTTCAAAACACTACTACTTGGTGGTGTTAATCTAACAGTTTGAGATCGACACAACCTTTAAAGGCGAAGGCCAGCTACGGTCTGAATTAACTTAAGGTCTGGGAGAACAGGGCTGGATCTGAAGTCAAGTTTGGTTTGCTTACCTTTAATGGATCAAGCGGGCCTTGGCCTTACCCACACTTTGACACTTCATTTTTCTTCGTCGGTGTTTACCTTCTCAGCACTTAATCGATTATCTTGAGTGTTTTAGCCGTGCAATTGTGGCAAAAAATGCCACCGCTAAAGCCACGTTTGTTGCAGGAAAAGAGGAGGGCTTGGAAAGAACCACCCACTTAGTTCCATAACACATTCATGAAAGTGGTCCCCCCTGTCGAGTAAGTATTTGATTCGTCTCTAGCACATCATTGTGTTCTGTCAGGAGAGATTTGTCCCAATAACCTTGGAAACACTTGGAACAAGAAAATCATTGCTGGGTCCGTACATTCAGAGCTCTAGCATATGGAGGCATGACTCAGTTCTGCTTGGTAAGGGGTAAGAAAATTGGATAGAACGAGTAGAGTAGCGGGATAAGAAGAGACTAGAGACTTCGTTCCCACAACACTTATTGCTACTCCACAACTCCACAATGCTTTCTTGCTTCTTGTAATTAAACGTAAACGGACGACGAGAGCTTGCAAGTGTGGAATAAGTTTGGCCGACAAAATGTGTTTTGATTCACGAAAGCAGTCCAGAGGATAACGAACCCCGGGAAAAAAAGAAAACAAAAGTGATCGATTTCCTTCAAAAAATCATTCTTTTTGACCCTCCACCACACTTTGCACCCCTCGCCTTTTGTGTTTTAAGTGGTCCAATTTCATAACATCCCAGCCGGTAGGTAAAATGATATCAAGAAAATCAGGGAAATTCGAAGACTTCACTCAACCGGCTCTCAGTCTATGCAGATTTTGCGTTTTTTGACACTTGTTCTCGCAACACGTTCAACTCACGATGTGATCCGTTAGATTGTGGCGACTGAAGTGGCAGACTGATTTATCCAAGGCAATCATCGTTGCGCACCCTTGAGTCCTTGAACGAGTTTGAAAGCACACTTGTAAGGTCTGTGATCTGATCCTCTTATCTAGGCGCATTGAAAGTAAGAGCCGTTTGAGCGTGAATGTGCGACGAGGATGAAGTTTTACCTTTGCAAGGGTGGTAGGGGCGCCTTTCTCCCCGTTGGGAGAGTGCCTCCATGAATGTGTAGGGTAAGTAGAAGATACTGTGCAGTCAAGGTCAAAGTCAATTGCGGAAAGTCAAGTACCGATAGGGAGAGGCATTGCACCATTAGTTGGGCCAGTCGGGAAAGGGCATAATTTTAGGTTCAAATACTACAAGCTCCTTTATCCACTAGCAGAATGCATGATCCTTGAAACGTGAAACGTACACAAAAACTTACTTAAACAACGAGATTAGGCTTATGAATTTGCGATTCGATTTTTGAGAGTTATTTCCGTCTTGACACTTATGTTGTCTTCATTTCCTTGTGGACATTCATCCCATGGTTATGGAATTATTACGTTTACCTAAAAACAAAACATTAAAATGCTTTTTTTAGTCAAATGGCAAGTTATAATTTCAGTTAAGTAGTTATACAAAATTTCAGATGTAGATATAGCTCCTCAAATGAAGTTTGTCCACTTCAAACTTCTTTTTTCCAACACAAAGCCTATGTTTTGCTTTTCTTATCGGCGACCCTAAAAATTGATTGGAATCTGGCAACTGGTTTGAGATCGCCATCTTTCTGCGAAGCAAATTCAGGTCACTTACACCTCAATAACCCTAATATCAGTGTAGTAAGTGATCCTTTATGGGACCATAACTTGCAAATCAAACCTGATAGAATAATATCATTGAACATCAGTTCAACCTCTCTTCATTTGAAACAGAGATGGCGTGCCCTTGCAATGATCAACGATCAAAACTTCTACAAGAGCCTGAATCCTCCGGGGTCAAATCATTGACTTGGCTTAAGGACTCTTCAACCCAGGGTATGGCTACATTGAAGGAGTTTTTCAACCAAAAGAAGGCCGCTCTGAAAACCGCTGTCAATTGGAATCGGGTTCCTGTCATGCCTAGGTTTTCGGCCAAGAGGCTACTAACTTTGACCATCGTGGTTTTGGTTCCTATTATACTGGCCTTACTTTTCCTGGACGTGTTTGTTGCTCCTCTACGGGAGTATGGACTCATCAAGTCTACCTGGTTACCCGAGGGGGCTAAAGGCCAGGATTTGGTGGATGGAGTGGCTCAGTTTGCTCATGATTCGTTCTCAAGTGTGCCTCAAAAGGCTGAAGTTCTCAAAGCTAGCATGATGGCCCAGGGCCGCGACACTTTGAGGGCTATTCGGGGACAGGGTCGGTCAATTTGGGATCCCATGACTCACAAAGTAGATGTCTTTCGAGGAGCTGTGAAGCAGGTTTTTATGGCTTGTCTTGAATCAACCTTTAAGTTTGCGATGTGCTTGATCGTCGCCTTGGCGGCCATGGTGGGCGGGATGATTCTCATTCCCAATACGGGGACAAAGAGAGGCGATGAAAGCAAGGGAGAGGATATGCCGCCAACGGCCAATGGATGTGTGCAGGGATGTCCTACGTATGAGGAGTGGTTGTCCAAGTCAAAGATCGATGAATCAGAATGAGTGGCCAATTCACGTCACTTGATTCCAAATATATTCATCGGGTCTGCGTATGCATCCAAGTAGTCACGGACTCATGGAAATTCAGTGGTGAACTCTTGTGTGTCTCAGGGGGATTTTCCTCCTCTATCCATTTTTAGGGTATTTGAGCTCAGCAACCCCTTCAAAGGATTAATAAAGAACGTTTCGATAACCTATTGCTTTTTCTTGTCATCTCTTCATGCACGAAGAGCGCCAGGAAGAAGAAGAAGAAGTACTCTTTGCGATGGGGTTCAAACTCTCCCCTTGATCCCCCAAAAACTAGGACTCCTTGAAAATGTCGAGCTAGGCGACAGTAAATTTCCTCTCTAGTTGCCCTTTCTCACCCAAGAAGGGGGAAAGTACTCTCCCATCCAGAGCAATCTCGCCTCCAAACTTCTCTCCCTTGAGTTGAGTAAAGCATTTTAATACCTTCACCATCGATATCCCAAGGCACCGTCATGACCTCTTACCAGAATCGAACCCGCACCATCACCACCCTCATCTTCTCCCTCCAAGAAAACTCCATAATCCTTTCGCCAGAAACCATATTGAGAGGGACTAAAGCTCAATAAATAACCAGCATTTGCTATCTAAACAGTGAGAAATCGACAACGTGAAAGTTGCCAAGAGTCGAGAACTTGGCTTAAATTTTTTCAAGAGTTGGGTAGGGTGTTCTAGTTGAACCTGCTGAACGATGAGATGAGTTATGCTAGTTTCGAATGAGAGTGTCAAGTTGCCTTTCCTCGTGGCTCCTTACTTTTTCAGCCTTAACGTTTCAAAGGTATATGTATGTTTATACGTACGTACGCAGTTGGCCTTTACCCGAAGTGAAGAGGTTCTTGTTTAGGTCGAGCGAATAAAATTCGTGCCTATGCTTAGTCTTGCAAGAAAAATGCTCGGTTCTCCAGGCGTTGAAAGTTTTTGGAAGCCTATTTCCTAGTATTCCTAAACTTTTGGCTCTGTGCCTTTTCTTTCCTAGTAACTCCTCTCCTGGCATGCGGCTGTCCTTCTTTTATTCTATCCTTTTCCCTTCACTTGAAATCCAAACTCCGTTCCTTTGGTTCTTGGTCGCTTGCTTGCGTTCTCCGTGGTTCTTCCAGTTCTTGTCGTCCTACCCGCCTGTCGCTCCATTTTCTTCTTGAAACATGCAAATTTTCTAACCCCACCAAAGTTTCCGTCATCCTTTACGACAAATGTTCTCGCACCCGAAATCAAAGAAACCGAGATTGATGTGGAAATGGTTAGCCTTGTTCTACCTCCCCGCGCAATAATCGAAATGCTCGGAATTCTTTGCGGCTTTGAACCCAACTTTCAATAATTTCCCTCTCCCAATTCATAAGCGTCAAATAAGTCTGATATGTAGACATTCGCGGACCACTATTTTCGCAGTAATAGGGTCATCTGAATTCCCAACCAACTATCGCATATTGGCCACGATCCACTTTCACCGCCTCCCTCGCGTTGTTACTCGTACATACAGCTAGTTGCTGAACACTCCTCCAGTTAATGCAAATCGAGTTTTTGATCTGGCTGGGTGAAAGGGCTTCTCTCACAGTCGCGCTCTCCGCATCTGTTTCTTCGGTTCGAACCTTGGGCTCGATGCCGATATCACCTCATACGTATGTAAGGCCTTTAGCGGATGTGCATGGGCACAAGGCCCGGACTAGAGCTTTACCCTAGACGAATCTTCTTGAAATGGTTACGTTGGGTTGCTTTGGCGTTGCGAGGTCCGATTTTATGATTTTGTGAGCATCGGAAAACGATCCTGGCCCGCTGAACTATTGAGCCAGTGAACCGTCAGTTTCCGTCTTTTCTAAACCATCCAGGCCTTGGATGATTGCATTTCATTTGGAACGGTTGATGTTACTCAAATCATGCCTCCAATTAAAGGGATTTCTGAATGAACACACAGTCTCTCTAGACATTAGCCAAATCCAATACCAAATCCCATTCCCCATCTGTTGTGAAATTAATACTATCACGACCGGTGGCTCTTCTTTATTTACATATATAAAGGGTTTCTAAAATAGTCCAAAGGGGTGAGTTAACTTGCGTTTTGTTAATACCTGAACGCAATGGCAATACAGTTTT
This sequence comes from Tigriopus californicus, assembly GCF_007210705.1. Lineage (NCBI taxonomy): Eukaryota > Metazoa > Arthropoda > Copepoda > Harpacticoida > Harpacticidae > Tigriopus > Tigriopus californicus. The sequence goes on along the minus strand of NC_081440.1, from coordinate 6,353,488 downwards.
TGTTTAAAGGACAAAGAGGAATGGTATTGCCTAACATGTCAATGTTACGCGGGGGTGGAAGCTTGTTTGGTTTGAAAGTCGATGAGGTACGTTTTCACAGATTCAAGGTCCCTCTGGATCCAATGGGCTCGAAGTCGGACAGATTCGATGGCTTGCTTGATTGATCTTTGCGCTCCAGGGAATGGATGTGATTCAAAAAAGGCCTCAATCTCAGCGGCCTCTTCCAATGTAGAGAACGGACAGGTCACTGCTTTAATGAGCCTAGTTAATAGGCCGCCCGTCTTGTATCGTTTCCCGATTTCCGACGCGTTCGCTTTGAAAAATGACCAACACAGGTTTCGACCCAGTACACTTTCGGACGAGACGGATGACAGAACGGATCGGGTGTCTTGAAGACGAACGGCAGGTGAGAGGCCATACTCCAAGGCTTGCTGCAAGAGGTTCGAGTCTTGGGATTGACCCAATGCATTATACACTTCGCCTTTGGCCTCATGCGAGTCCGTGTCCTTGGCAATTTGAATCAGACTATCAAAGACCTCTTGTCCCTTTAAACGGAGAGCACAAGCATACATGGAGGACTTGAGGTCAGCGGGGATCAGGGCAGAACCATTGCGATGGGCCTCAAAGCGTTCAAGGCCGTCGTTTAGAGTCTCTTCGTCATTGGCACGAACCAGACTCCAATGAAGTAAGGATCTCAGCAACATGTCGATGTGGGAATCATTCGATCGAGCATCCAGGCCCAATCGCTTCATGGCCGGTTGGAACAGCCATCGTTGCCAAAAGTTGAAGCTGTCCAGACACTCGGGATCGGATTGCATTAAGCCTTGGAGAGCTTTGACACTGGCCACCACGGCATCCCAGACTGTAAAATCTTCATTGTCTCGGTATTTCTCGATGAGCTGAATTAATTCGACCGAAGGCACGATCCCAGCATGGCACAAATCCGTGTAATCTTGCAACAGACCAATTCGATCTTGGACGGGTAGACTGCGATCCTCAATGGCCGGGACGAAGCGCTTCATAAGCTCGGGGGAATAATGGACGCGGAAGTAGCCCACCTTGCCGGGGTTCAGATTGAGCCAAGAGCGGTTATCGTTCTCGGGTAAGAAAACGACTTCACTCTCGCCTTTGAGCACGATCGACATGGTTGAATGTTGAGGGGACATCTTTGTGGTAAGACTCAAAGGAATTTCCCACAAGGAGCATTCCTTTTGATCTGAGACTCCACCACTCGAGCCCTTACCAATGCAGAACGGCGCTTGTTTCACACTCAGCTCGTTCTTACTCTCGCACAGGGAGGCACGTATCAAGGGATAACCTTTCTTTTGCGTCCAAGTGGACATGACCGTTCCCACGGGACTGCCAGACGCTTCCTCCAAAGCCTTCCAGAGGTCCTCGGTGGTGGCATTGCCATAGGCGTGACGATCGAGGTAGGCTTTCATGCCCCTTCGAAAATTGGTCTCGCCAATCCAATTGAACAACATCCGAATGATGGAGGCACCCTTATTATACGAGATCAAGTCGAAGATCTCGTCGATCTGAGCCGGGTTTTCCACTTTCACCTCAATAGGATGAGAATTGTCCAAACAATCCAGCTCCAACGCCGGATTGAGGGTGTCGGTGATGAACTGCGTCCAAAAGTTCCATTCCGGGAACAGATGATCTACGCACAGAAACTCGATCCAAGTGGCATATCCCTCCTTGAGCCACAAATGGGTCCACCACTCGATGGTGACCAGGTTCCCGAACCACTGAAATACAAATATATCCGTGTTAATCTTGTCGCTCTTGGAAGAATTCCCATCACTCTCACCTGATGCGCCACTTCATGCGCCACAATGAGGGCAACATATTGCTTGATCATGGCCGAGCTGGTCTGGGCATCGTACAATAAGAGCCGTTCGCGGAAAGTCAACAGACCCCAATTCTCCATGGCGCCAATGGCAAAGTCGGATAAGGCAATCAGGTCCATCTTGGGCAATCGGTAGGGCACGCCGAAGAACTCTTTATAGTACCGTAAGGCCTTGACCGCCACTTCCAAGGCAAAGGCGCCTTCTTCCTTCTTGCCTACGGGCGTATAAACCCGCACCGTCACCTCATCCGGTGTCACGTCTTCGATGAAATCGTACTGTCCCAAAGACCAGCACAGTAAGTAGGTGGGAATGGAGGGCGTGGGTTGAAAGGCCACCCGCACACCCCCTTCGGGCCCCAATTCACGGGATTGTTCGGGCATATTGGATAGAATCACCAGACTAGCATCGGCCACCTGAATATTCACCTGGAATTGCGCTCGAAACGACGGCTCGTCCCAACAGGGAAAGGCGTGGCGGGCGCCCGTGGCCTCAAAATGGCACACGGCCCCATACTGAGCCGGGCCTTGAGCCGTACGATAAAATCCGCGGAGTGTATCGTTCAATTCGCCTTTATATTCGATGGATAGCTCGACCTGCGCGCCCACGGGCAAGGCCTGGGCCAAATTGATGACGAGCGTCTCATTGTGAGCCCGCAATGCCCATCGGACGCATTCCACCTCCCGGACCTCGCCGGTGGCGGCCCGCACGTGGACCTGGAGCCGTTGAACGGTCAGATGAGCGGCGTGGAGGGTGATGTGCGAGGTGCTTTGAGCCACAGACAAATGGATTTGCACGCGACCGCTAAAGGTGAACTCGCTCAAATCCGGCTTCAAGTGCAAATGGTAAGTCACGGGTAGCAGGTCCCGGGACAGACGCTCGAAGGGCGGCACCTCGCTCACGGCAGACATGATGGTGGGGATTAGTGATCGATGCCCAGAGAAGTTCCCAGAGAAGGCGTTACATGCTGGGGGGGGGGACGGGGATGGCACTGGATGAGCGAGATGGGCGATTCACTCACCCTCCAAGATAGTTCAAGTTTCAAAGCCTTAGCTTGGATCGAGGTACGTGAAAGGCAAAGGGAAAGTGCTGTATGTTTAGTGGCTGATGCGCTGCATATTGCTGTTAGACCACCTTGGTAGAGCGGAAGTTGGAACGCTGACTAGGATTGAAAGCGTTATTCAGACTCGTATTGGCTGGAAGTCCAAGGTGACGAATGGGATGCAAGTCTCATTGGTGCCAGATCAATGAGATGACATTCAGGGCCAAGGAGAGGTTCAATTGGCAAGAATTGATCGTGTCAAATGAAACGTAGTCTATTCTGCACGAACTAGAGGGCATGCGTGGCTCTTTTCAAACCATGTTACTCATGTCGAGCTAAGGCATTGTGGGTGGTCTTAACCATGGTGGCCAAACGGTTTTGGCCGAAAAGAGGTTAATGGGAGTGTTTTTTATTTTTGTGGAGCTAGAAGATTAAAAGTTACATCGAAATTAGAAAAGAGCGAATCAAGAACTGTATTTGGAACGCTAAGAATATTCTTTTGTTCCAAGTGTCAAATCCTCAAATCCTCGAGGAGAAAAATATGAATGAATTTGCGTGAGAACTTCGTCGATGAAGAATGTGCTTCTTTTTTAATATGCCTAAAATGAAGTATATTAGACCTTAAAAAAACATCGAAAAGGAAAAGAGCAAAATTGATTTATGTATAACATACTTCTCCAGAAATAAAAAAGAAGAAAGGAAATCTAGGTCTTTAGAGCTAGATTTGGTCACTACAACCTCATTAGGAGATGGCTCCCACCCACTTTATCATTCGATCCCATTCTAGCTTCCTTCTCTATTCCGCATCATCTTTGTAAAATAAGCATCTGCATCACTTTCACCAACGCACACAACACAAGCTCATGTCCTTTATTTCAACAGGAAAAGAATCAACCAAGGGCAGCCTAACTCTTTGGCTTTTTCAAAGACTGAAATCCTACCCTGAAATCCCTCTTTGTTTACGTCTCCATGTTCGTTCCAAAAGCAGTAAGCACACTGGCTTGCAGCTGTCGAAATCGCCGAAATCGTTCGTCTGATCTGATCTGGTCTTCGCCTCGTCTGGTCCTTGTGCACCTCCTCCTTTGGACTCCGTGAATCTGCTTCCTCCCTCCGGCTTGATCACGCCCCCTCTCTGTTCCCAACTTATTCACTATGATGTCCGCCAGCCTGCGCCTGAGCCATACCTGGCTCCGCTCGAATTCCCGCATGTGCGCTCGCGCCCTCAGCTCGTCCTCGGTCCATGGGATGACTCCGGTGGGCCGAACGTGCCAGCCCTTGACCGTGGGTGTGGCCCTACCACGAAACTGGTTCGCACCGCAAATTCAGACCCAGGTAGATTGAGAGCAAGCGTGTCTGTTGATGGCTAAGCTATGGCTGATTGGACTAAATGATTGGCTTTAAAGGTCCTTCTTGATCAATTTTACGTCATGTCAAGGCTTGATATGAAGCTGAGACCCGGGGGCAACCAACCATAACTGTGTATTTGGCTTTGGTTACAGGTAAACCGATGGATGAGCTCGGAAAAGTTGACGAAAGCGCTAGTGGAAGAGCGGGTGTTGACTGTGTGCAAAGTCTTTGATAAGATCACGGCCGATAAGGTAAGCTGAGTGGGCGTGGCCGAAACTAACCGCGCCTTTGGGCTTACTTTCAGATGACGGGTCGACGAGCTTATAGTGACGAATTTCCCTTGTCATTGGAGTTGATCAAGCAACGCGTCAACCTCGTGCTCAACCTCTACGACAAAATTAACGCCGACAAGGTAAAGCTCAATCGTTGTCCGGTATCCGATATCCGGGGATTGGGGGATTGGGCGGCAGGAGGGCGAGAGGCTCTACTCGTCCCAGCTCAATCCGGCCTGACTTGGTTTGGCGTAGAGGTTGAGCCGGGGCTATTCGAGTGACGTGCGCGCGCTCTCTCGCCCCCTTGGCGTTCAAAACAAGGCATTGGGGAACGAGATCCATCACCACCCGTACCAACTCTCCCAAACTAAATGAAAAAGTACTTGGCTCTGGCTTAGGCTTTGTGGTTCCTCAGTCACGAACACATGCCATCTACCCTAGAATATAGTAGGTTTGGCCCAGGATTGTTCTTCGGCTGATGAGAGTTTGGTAGTTTGGTGGCTGAAGGAATACACAACATGACGAAACTAGAGCCTCTCACTTCATGCCTGCTGCCCAAAAGGAGTATCTGACGCTCTAATGCTGACCAATCTTTTTATAGTTAACTTTGGAATCGCACTTCATCAAGGATTTGGGTTTGGACTCCTTAGATCACGTGGAAATCATCATGGCCATTGAAGACGAGTTTGGTTTTGAAATCCCTGACGATCAAGCCGAGAAATTAATGACCCCAGGAAAAATCGTCCAGTTCGTTGCGGATCACGAAGACGTTTACGAATAGAAACAGAACATTAAATTTTCAACCCCTTAAAAATTTCAACACGAAGAAATACAGCCTTTTGTTCCGATTAAGAAGTTATCTTTTATTTGAGCAGTCTCATTTTGCATGCGTTAGGTAAAGTTCAATATCGATATAATAAGCATTTATTCTAGCATCCCTGTCCCTTGACTGGGGGATACTAGTTAAATTTACTCGGCTGAGCAAAAGCACAATTGGATTATTAGTAATCTTAACTCTATTGACGTAACTTTGATTACGTCTCCTTAATTGCAAGTGTCTTAAAGTTCTGCGCACAAACTGATTTGATCTTACAAATACTGATGGCGATCTTAAGATTAAACAAGAGAACTGGCGTGTCTCAAAAATATGATAATAACATAACATCGATGATCGTACACGGATTAGAATTTCAGATAGGTGTCCAAGTTAATACGACTTCCTCGTCCACGGGGATCCATCGGGGGCATGAATTTATCATTCACAATATTATATCCCAGAGTTCTGAAATGACAGCCTCAATGCTTCATTGTCGCTCAACTTGACATGAAAAATTCATTAACTTACCTGTGATCAATTTGATTGCGAAATTCTGGATAACGGTTATGAACATCTCGAAAATAGTCGTTGGAAATAATAACTCCGCCCTTTGAGTTCGCATAGTCAATAACAAATAAGTCGTCATAATGTCGTTTACCCTTCCCGCCGGGCACCAGTTGCAGCACATTAATCCCTTTTAGGTATTCCAAAACGACCAATTCTTCAGGCAAGGTCGTTCTATGTGGAGTGGCGAAGATCACAATCTCCTCATGGCCACGATGAAGAAAATATTCGTAAACAATTTTGAGGCCTAAAGCCGAAAAACGCTCATGATTCCCATGGTGAAATGCTACATTATTGCCATCCACCACTATTGGCCGCAGGGAACCGATCGGACGAGGGATTTGTAAGGGAGCTCGAGAGGCCACATCCGCAAAAGAGGCCACTTTGGAACGCATGGCTTGCCTGATGAAAAATAACACGACCATGGATCGATTCAATCCCCTTATCCATTGGGACACAGAACAACAGTCGGACTCACCTAGACAGGGACAGAGCCTGAGCTATCTCGCGTTGATATTTAGCCACATCAACCAACGACTCCGGATCAAGGGTATTCTTAGACTTCTCGAGTGCCTGCCAAGTCTCCCGGATTTGTTGCGAGACCTGCTCTTCCGGGTCCAACGACCGGGCCATAGCTTCGCGGATCAGATCATCCTCGTTGACGTCTTCCAACTTGGTAAGCCCAAGATCCGGATCGTCATGGCTATCGGGCAGGGTCGAAATGGGATCATAGGAGGAAGTCACATTACGATCGAGTCCCATTGAATCCACGCCTGATGCCACTTGAGCCGTATCGACCTTCGGAACTGGATTCGGACGGTCATAGCCCGAACTAGTGGCGTCGTTCAAGCCGAGTGAAGCCATGAGATCCGTCAATGGACTCCGTGGTTCGTTCGAAGGGTCGGGATTGGGGGCGGTGGATAATTGCAAAGACAAGCTCCGGATCAAGGCCATTTGTTCGTCCGGACTGAGTTGAGCTAACCGAGGGTTGGGAGCTACCAACTCCAAGCCATCCACGGGTACTTCCGACATGATGAGGCTCAGCCGCTGCGGCCAAGCCATGGCCTGCCAATCGCTCAAACGAAGACGAGCTAAAGGGACAATCAGAAAAATCAAAGGTCTTTTTGACTTAAACCAGGGTCAGGCGAATGAAACACGGTGGAGGAAGGTAGCCCTTACCCGTGGATTCAGGCTGAGGGGCGGGATGGGAGGGCGTGAGGGGACTTAAGGGCAGACCCCAAGCCACGGTCTGGCGCTGGAATGACTCAAGCTGATATTGGCGTTGGCGCCAGGGCGGTTCCAATTGACGGATATGCTGGGACGCGGATTTGACGGCACAATAGACGTGATGCTCGAAGTTGGCCTGGGCTTGGGCCGCCCGCAGGGTTTGTTCAGCCAGCGTGAAAGGCGGGTTGGATGGATTTATGGGAGGGATTGGGAGATTTCCCTCGCTCACGATTTCGAGATCGATGGACACGACAAGAAAGAGGAGGAGGTGCCGCAGACCACAATCAGGACGTACAAATTCTCCTAGAAGCAAAGAACAGTCCTGGATCGGCACTCTTATGAGAAATGAGGGCAATGATACACTTTGGGGGACATAGGGGAAGGGAGGGAGCGTCAGCAGCAGTAGTAGATTCTTCAAGACTACAGTGGAGCTTGTTTGGAGGGAGCTAAGCATAGATGGGTCAAGACATGGAAAAATTAACGAGACACAACTACTGATTTTAGTATCCAGTGAAGGTCAGGTCATGGAGTGAAAGCAATGGCCTCCAAAA
>NC_081440.1:6336632-6345767 GCF_007210705.1 Tigriopus californicus | reverse complement strand
AGAGAGGTTCAATTTGGCAAAAATGATCGTGTCAAAATGAAACGGTAGTCTATTTCTGCACGAGACTACCGATGGGCATCGTGGCTCTTTTCAAACCATGTTACTGGCATGTTCGAAGCTAAGGCATTGTGGGTGGTCTTAACCATGAGTGGCCAAACGGTTTTGGCCGAAAAAGAGGTTAATGGCAGTGTATTTTTATTTATTGTGAGCTAGAAGATAAAAGTTACATCGAAATTAGAAAAGAGCGAATCAAAGAAACGTGGTATTTGGAACGCTAGAATATTCTTTTGTTCCAAGTGTCAAATTCCTCAAATCCTCGGAGGAGAAAAATATGAATGAATCTTGCGTGAGAACTTCGCTCGATGGAAGAATGTGACTTCTTTTTTAAATAGGCCTAAAATGAAAGTATATTGTAACCTTTAAAAAACATCGAAAAGGAAAAGAGCAAAATTGATTTATGTATTAGACATACTTCTCCCAGAATAAAAAAGAAGAAAGGAAAATCTAGGTCTTTTAGAGCTAGATTGTCACTACAACCTTCATTAGGGAGGTGGCTCCCATCCACTTATATCATTCGATCCCATTCTAGCTTCCTTCTCTATTCCGCATTCATCTTTGTTAAAATAAGCAATCTGCATCACTTTCACCAACGCACACAACACCAAAGCTCATGTCCTTTATTTCAACAGGAAAAGAAATCAAACCAAGGGCAGCCTAACTCTTTGGCTTTTTCAAAGACTGAAATCCAACCTGAAATCCCATCTTTGTTTACGTCTCCATGTTCGTTCCATAAGCAGTAAGCACACGGGTGCAGCTGTCGAAATCGCCGAAAATCGTTCGTGCTGATTTCTGATCTGGGTCTTTCGCCTCGTCTGGTCCTTGTGCACCTCCTCCTTTGGACTCCGTGAATCTGCCTTCTCCTCCGGGCTTTGATCACGCCCCCTCTCTAGTTCCCAAACTTATTCACTATGATGGTCCGCCAGCCTGCCCGAGCCATACCTGGCTCCGCTCGAAAATTCCCGCATGTGCGCTCGCGCCCTCAGCTCGTCCTCGTCCATGGGATGACTCGGTGGGGCGAACGTGCCAGCCCTGACCGTGGGTGTGGCCCTACCACGAAACTGGTTCGCACCGCAAATTCAGACCCAGGTAGGATTGAGAGCAAGCGTGTCTGTCGATGGCTAAGCTATGGCTGATTGGACTAAATGATTGGCTTTAAAGGTCCTTCTTGATCAATTTTACGTCATGTCAAGGCTTGATATGAAGCTGAGACCGGGGGCAACCAACCATAACTGTGTATTTGGCTTTGGTTACAGGTAAACGCATGGATGAGCTCGGAAAAGTTGACCGAAAGCGCTAGTGGAAGAGCGGGTGTTGACTGTGTGCAAAGTCTTTGATAAGATCACGGCCGATAAGGTAAGCTGAGTGGGGCGTGGCCGAAAACTAACCGCGCCTTTGGGCTTACTTTCAGATGACGGGTCGACGAGCTTATAGTGACGAAATTTCCCTTGTCATTGGAGTTGATCAAGCAGCAGCGCGTCAACCTCTGGCTCAACCTCTACGACAAAAATTAACGCCGACAAGGTAAAGCTCAATCGTTGTCCGGTATCCGATATCCGGGGATTGGGGATTGGGCGGCAGGAGGGCGAGGAGGCTCTACTCGTCCCAGCTCAATCCGGCCTGACTTGGTTTGGCGTAGAGGTTGAGCCGGGGCTATTCGAGTGACGTGCGCGCGCTCTCTCGCCCCCTTGGCGTTCAAAACAAGGCATTGGGGAACGAATCCATCACCACCCGTACCAACTCTCCCAAACTAAATGAAAAAGTACTTGGCTTCTGGCTTAGGCTTTGTGGTTCCTCGTCACGAACACATGCCATCTACCCTAGAAATATAGTAGGTTTGGCCCAGGATTGTTCTTCGGCTGATGAGAGTTTGGTAGTTTGGTGGCTGAAGGAATACACAACATGACGAAACTAGAGCCTCTCACTTCATGCCTGCTGCCCAAAAGGAGTATCTGACGCTCTAATGCTGACCAATCTTTTATAGTTAACTTTGGAATCGCACTTCATCAAGGATTTGGGTTTGGACTCCTTAGATCACGTGGAAATCATCATGGCCATTGAAGACGAGTTTGGTTTTGGAAATCCCTGACGATCAAGCCGAGAAATTTAATGACCCCAGGAAAAATCGTCCAGTTCGTTGCGGATCACGAAGACGTTTACGAATAGAAACAGAACATTAAATTTTCAACCCCTTAAAAATTTCAACACGAAGAAATACAGCCTTTTGTTCCGATTAAGAAGTTATCTTTTATTTGAGCAGTCTCATTTTGCATGCGTTAGGTAAAGTTCAATATCGATATAATTAAGCATTTAGTTCTAGCATCCCTGTCCCTTGGACTGGGGGATACTAGTTAAATTTACTCGGCTGAGCAAAAGCACAATTGGATTATTAGTAATCTTAACTCTATTGACGTAACTTTGATTACGTCTCCTTAATTGCAAGTGTCTTAAAGTTCTGCGCACAACTGATTTGAATCTTACAAATACTGATGGCGATCTTAAGATTAAACAAGAGAACTGGCGTGTCTCAAAAATATTGATAATAACATAACATCGATGATCGTACACGGATTAGAATTTCAGATAGGGTCCAAGTTAATACGACTTCCTCCCGTCCACGGGGATCCATCGGGGCATGAATTTATCATTCACAATATTATATCCCAGAGTTCTGAAATGACAGCCTCAATGCTCATTGTCGCTCAACTTGACATGAAAAATTCATTAACTTACCTGTGATCAATTTGATTGCGAAATTCTGGATAACGGTTATGAACATCTCGAAAATAGTCGTTGGAAATAATAACTCCGCCCTTTGATTCGCATAGTCAATAACAAATAAGTCGTCATAATGTCGTTTACCCTTCCCGCCGGGCACCAGTTGCAGCACATTAATCCCTTTTAGGTATTCCAAAACGACCAATTCTTCAGGCAAGGTCGTTCTATGTGGAGTGGCGAAGATCACAATCTCCTCATGGCCACGATGAAGAAAATATTCGTAAACAATTTTGAGGCCTAAAGCCGAAAAACGCTCATGATCCCATGGTGAAATGCTACATTATTGCCATCCACCACTATGGCCGCAGGGAACCGATCGGACGAGGGATTTTTTAAGGGAGCTCGAGAGCCACATCCGCAAAAGAGGCCACTTTGGAACGCATGCTTGCCTGATGAAAAATAACACGACCATGGATCGATTCAATCCCCTTATCCATTTGGACACAGAACAACAGTCGGACTCACCTAGACAGGGACAGAGCCTGAGCTATCTCGCGTTGATATTTAGCCACATCAACCAACGACTCCGGATCAAGGGTATTCTAGACTTCTCCGAGTGCCTGCCAAGTCTCCCGGATTTGTTGCGAGGACCTGCTCTTCCGGGTCCAACGACCGGGCCATAGCTTCGCGGATCCAGATCATCCTCGTTGACGTTCTTCCAACTTGGTAAGCCCAAGATCCGGATCGTCATGGCTATCGGGCAGGGTCGAAATGGATCATAGGAGGAAGTCACATTACGATCGATTCCCATTGAATCCACCCTGATGCCACTTGAGCCGTATCGACCTTCGGAACTGGATTCGGACGGTCATAGCCCGAACTAGTGGCGTCGTTCAAGCCGAGTGAAGCATGAGATCCGTCAATGGACTCCGTGGTTCGTTCGAAGGGTCGGGATTGGGGGCGCGTGGATAATTGCAAAGACAAGCTCCGGATCAACGGCCATTTGTTCGTCCGGACTGAGTTGAGCTAACCGAGGGTTGGGAGCTACCAACTCCAAGCCATCCACGGGTACTTCCACATGATGAGGCTCAGCCGCTGCGGCCAAGCCATGGCCTGCCAATCGCTCAAACGAAGACCGAGCTTAAAGGGACAATCAGAAAAAAATCAAAAGGTCTTTTTGACTTAAACCAGGTTCAGGCGAATGGAAACACGGTGGAGGAAGGTAGCCCTTACCCGTGGATTCAGGGCTGAGGGGCGGATGGGAGGGCGTGAGGGGACTTAAGGGCAGACCCCAAGCCACGGTCTGGCGCTGGAAATGACTCAAGCTGATATTGGCGTTGGCGCCAGGCGGTTCCAATTGACGGATATGCTGGGACGCGGATTTGACGGCACAATAGACGTGATGCTCGAAGTTGGCCTGGGCTTTGGGCCGCCCGCAGGGTTTGTTCAGCCAGCGTGAAAGGCGGGTTGGATGGATTTATGGGAGGGATTGGGAGATTTCCCTCGCTCACGATTTCGAGATCGATGGACACGACAAGAAAGAGGAGGAGGTGCCGCAGACCACAATCAGGACGTACAAATTCTCCTAGAAGCAAAGAAACAGTCCTGGATCGGCACTCTTAGTGAAGAAATGAGAGATAACTCGGTTAGCGCAGCTAGCTTAGATACCTCTGAATGTCCGAGATAATTCTTGGCTCTTGTATTACGCACCCACTAGCTCCGAAATGATGTTGCAATTGAACACGATCCGGATTGAAACGACGCAACATCGCAACCTAACCACAGACCATATATGCCTAGACCTCGTATAGCGCGAGGAAAAAAGCGAACACTTGCCTTCATCAGCTGGAACATAAACTTTGGTTGTACAGTGACTCATGCTTTTTCATCCGCCAGCGTGGCCAGATTCTGAGTGAGTTTGTCACTGATTGCATTCGTTGAAGACCCAGCGATTGTAGGTCGATAGTCCTGATCAGGCAGTCACCCTCCTCTTGTTTGGTGTACAGAGTTGTTGACACAAAATCCATTTTTCTCTGCACAGAGGTCGGGCCAATGGGACAACTTGTCGTTTTATGATCTGTGAACCTGACGCATATCGTACAAAGAAACAATCGTGGTAGTCCTGCCACCTCGCGGTTAAGAGTCGACTGAAAGTCAGCGTTTGTTATGATTTGGATTTGGGAGGGCAGATTTTGAAAGCTCAGAACCGTGAGAAACGGACCTTTCCCGTCGTTATCAAAGACATTTTAGCTATGGTCATGTTTAAGCTGTCGTTCTGGAGGCTTGGACGAAGATGGCTAAAGATAAGAGTAGTATGCCAAGACTGTAATATATTTGAAATATAAATAATATAAAAAAAAATAATAACTATATTTGACAGTAAAAAAACCAAAGGAAGACACGTGTTTATATTTAAAAGTTCTGTTTACCACAACTTTGGCCCAACACAACCCAAGAATTGTAAACTAGGGAGAAGGCTTTGAAACAATATAATCCCAGTAGTTGTGAATAGTACCCTGTATTAAGTTACAGGGAACTAGTTGGCCCGGTCCGAGACGCGCGAGGTTTGACAAGTGGCTCCAATTCAAAAAAGTAAGCGAACTAAAACGTTTCCAAACAGATTTTGAATTTGATGCAGTGTATAAGAAAGAGTACGTCATCGGCAAGCATCATTGAATATTTTCTTCAAGGACACTGCGAAATTTTACTCAAAGACAAGCTGATTCATGGATATAGTATTTTAGATAATTGAGAATACTTTTGTTACTTTCTAAATACTTTCTGAACCCATTTTTTCAAAAGATTAGATTGCTAACATATTTCATTCCATAATTCAAATTAACATTATAGCATGTGAACTTCCTGAGTCTCTCAAGAAACAATTCCCTTTTAGACTGAACAATGTAATTTGTTAAAATGTTTGTACTCTGTCTTTTGAAGCACATTACTCCAAATTGACACAGGCAGGATGCGAGACATCAGCTTGACCACTATATTTTATTGAGAAATACCATAATCACTATCGGATCCACAATTGGCAGCCAATCAGATCGCTTGAATTTGATGACTTATACTCAACCTCGCGGGTCTCTGCATCTAGGGTTGCTAGTTGTGATTAGCCTCCAAAAAAGTTGGACTCGATTCACTGTAAGATTAAGGTCTCCATTAACACTGAACATTTGAGAAAATAAAGAGTTGAGTGGTACAGGAGGTCAGGTCAAAACCGAAGACTTTTTGCTGATGTGCAAACTCTAGGAGAAAGATAATACACCTTGTGGGGCCTTTTGAGGTCAATGAGGAAGCCATACACATTGCAGAGGCTATGACTAAAGTTCTCAAAATTATGGATAAAAAAGAAACTTAAGATGCTTGTGCAGATGCAAAAGAATAAGCCCAGGATGCTTTAAGGATGCAAATAAACTTCAAAGATGCTTTGTATTGTTTTTGACATATAAAGTTGTTTTAAGAAATACTCTAAGCTCAACCTATAAATTCATATGACAGTAAGCTCTGGTTCCAGTGGAGCAGCATGTGAACAGTAATCCAAGACTAAAGTTCCTAAACAACAAAAGATGCTGATGATACAACAGTTTTGACTTGTCCGACAATCCCTTAAATAATCAACAGATAGTAGGGACAATTCAAATTCTGATGGCTGGTGTCAGGGTGTCTGGAATAGGTACTGGGAACACTGCTTGGACAGTCTTTTTTTAATCGCAGGAAACCTACTTGTTCCCTGAGAAAGCAATTTCAGCCAATGTTACTCTTTGCAAGTGCTCAGTGGGTTGCTGTTTGTGGGGTTTCATTGGATTAAATATGTTCATTCAAGTTTTCCAGTGTGTTGTAGGATCAAATGTCCTAAGAAAGAGATGGCAGGCTATGGCCATGAACTATCAGGACTGAGACGACTGAGACAAAAAAAATATATAGATGTATGTTAGAACCATGTCCAGCTCAACCACAGTACTTTCATCAATTGGTCAATTTAGTTAGATTACTTCAATTACTGACATACCCATCTTCAATTTCAAAACAATACAAATTCTCTCTATTGCTCCTTACCTGAATGAGCATATCCTATACCACAATCCAGCCCAGAGCTCTTGATGAAATTGGACTCCTTGCCCTGAGCTAAATTGTCAGTTTATAATACCTGCACACAAGCCATGTTGCCAAACCGCCAGGACTTATGCAGCAAGTTTCTCATGCTTACTTTTCATTATTTTGGAGGTATTAACTAAAAATGAAATGATCACTTGCATTCAAAAGCTGGCTGAGTTTTGATTTCCTGTAACCTTATGACAAGCCAAATGAGACAGATGAGCTGTATTTCTTCTTTGACTAAAAAAAGAGCATTCCACATTTCTTACGGCTAGCCTTATTTCCAGGGTGACCAATAACTTTTTTGAGGTGAGCTATTATTTGCTATTTTGCTCCATCAGATTGTTCAATTTATACAAATTGATGAGAGAACCTTGCACACCTGCTTGAAGTAGCAAGCGCAATGTTTGAGGAAGTGAATATCCAGTTCATTTCAATTTTCTACTGATATGCCTTTATCCCTTTCATTGTGGCCACCTTTGGTACAATTTGAACCATTTATTTAGAACAAAAAAACAGGAAAGTATTTTGCGGAAAAAAGACACAAGTTTTCTAGCAATCAATTACTTTGTTGGTCACTGTTCACGGTTGCTACAAAGAAGCATAATAAAGGAAGAAGAGGAAAGCTAGACAATCTTCTTCTTGGGTCCCTTATTCTTATTGGTGGAGGTTTTTTGAGGGCTTTTGTTATCTACAGTACTCCGTGATAAAAAGCATCATAAATGTCTAAATTGAAAATATACTAAGCAATTGAAGGTCAAGCACACATTAGTGAAAGAGAGTTGAAGGTCTTTGTAATTCTTTACAATGCTTGGATGACTCAAAACACTTGGAAAATAAGTGTGTAAAATTGGGAATCCTAAAACGTACTCCAGCATGAGGATTGTTTGATTTGTTTGAGTCTTTGAGATTCAAATAGTCAAACGTGAAAATCAAACTAATTGTCTTTCTGGAATATCATATCAGGGTTACATTTATTTTATGGTCTACCAACGGATTTGAGTTTGCACACCGAGCTAGTCGTTCAATGTAAGGTTGATCTGGAATGCTATCTAAAAATTTGTCCAAGTCTGACTTGAAAGATACAACCGCAACAACAAGGCCTACATATTTCCTACAAATATTAAAGGGCAGCAAATTAAACAATAAAGGAGCCGGAGAAAGAAGAGAAGTGGACTTCATTGTTCAAACTAGCCTGGATTCTCAAGGACTTGAAGGTGCTCTCAATACGCACATTAAGCCTCTACGGTCACTAGAATTGACCCTAAATCCTGGGTTGGGACAAAGCTCATGACATCCGTTCAGGGCCATATTACTCTTAGTAACCCAATAATAGATTATTTCTAGGTCCTTTTCAAGGCTAGTGGAATCTTGGTCATTCCTACCAGAAACTAACTTTGTATTGTCAGCATAAGAAGAGAGACTGGCATTAGTACTAAGTTTTTGAAGCGGGGCAATGTATATTATAAAAAGGAGGGGCCCTAAGATGGAGCCCTGGGGAACACCTGACTTGACATTATGTATGTCGCTAAGGGATCCCTCAACCTTAACAATTTGCTTCCTATCATGAATGAAGCTTCTTATTCAATTTCAATTGAGAACCTTTCCTTGGATCCCAATGTCATGAAGTCTATTCAACAAAAGGCCATGATCTACTTTATCAAGGGCCCTGGCAAAATCAAGATAGACAACATCAACTGACTCATGCCTTTCCAGTCCCTCAATGACTTGCTCTAAATGCTCAATCAGTTGGGTAACTGTGCTAAAATGTAAAATGTGCTCGGAAACCATGCTGGCTAGGAGGAAGGACTTCATTAACCTCAAGAAATTCAACAAGTTTGGACTTCATGATCTTCTTAAACACCTTCGCAATATTCCAAGTGAGAGAAATTGGCCTATAGTTACTGGGGAGCGACTTATCTCCCCCTTTAAAAATTGGAACGACGTGAACTTTCTTTAGTGAATATGGAAACTAGCCCTGATCCAAGATGCAACGCATCAAGTACAAGAAAACTGGAGCAAGAACCAGTGAGCATCTCATCAGAAACTGAGATATCACGCCAACAGGACCAGGAGAACTTGGAAGCCTCAAGTCCTTGAGGCCTCTAATGCATCTTGATCTGTGACTACAAGATCATCTAAACACTCAACTTGACTGACCTTGTCAATCTCAACAGACTCATCTTCAGAGCAATGAGCTGTTGCTTCTGAACTCAGTGGGGTTGAAAACACATTGGAGAACTGATCTCCAAGCATGTT
>NC_081440.1:6267088-6336581 GCF_007210705.1 Tigriopus californicus | reverse complement strand
CTCCCCCACAGTGAACTCCCCCACAGTGAACTCCCCCTTAGGCAAACTGCCCCAAAGGGATTTCCCCCAAGGGCAAACCCCCTTTTTCAGAGTCTCTACTTAAGGCTCTCCACCTACTCTCCATGATCCGGTTTTGGGCAGAGGTAATTGGCTTTAAGATCCCAAAACTTTTGAAACCAGCTCAGGCATGTGTTGAGTAGTCTAAACAAATGCTCTTAAAGTTCAAGTACACTAACGGCCATAAAACCTAAATGATTTATTTCAAAACAAGCACCAAATGTAGCAAAAATGATATAATGTCCATTCAAAGTGTTAGGATACCAATTTGGATCTACCATTTTACAGTGTTGATGAATGACAAGGAACTTGTTCTGGTCAGTAGTACAAAAAACTTGTTCTCATAGAGGGGAGTTTTCATCCATGTTTTCCCAAGTTGTCAGAATTAAAGGTTTTGAGTTCACAGTTATTCTGCCACCCAACACAAACCAAATCAGCTAAACATTTCTTGAGCAGCAACTAAGTGATGTGACTTCAAAGGACTCTTTGTTCACTGGATTTTTTTGCAAAATGTGTTTTACTGCAATTTGAAAGACTTAGAAAAAATCATTAGTAACTTATCCGAATAATCTTTCTAGTTCATCAAATGTTCTGAAAGTTCAAAGTGGATTTTTTTCCACTTGAAAGCGAAGTTTTTTAAGCAATATTTATTGAATTCCAAGTCATTCACTGAGTAACATGTTCATTGCAAATTAAAGGAAAATCTTTTCATAGGGTATTTTCACATCTTTGGGATTGGTCTGGCGGTCTCTCTCAAACTTTCTTTTGATGCCTTGACCAAGGAGTGTATTTAACAAGGGCTTTTTTCGGTTATTTTTCTCGGCAGATATTATTCGGCCCCAAATTATCGCAAATTTAGAGGGGATGAGGCCCATCTAAAGTTCTTCGAATTTCCCTTGCAAAGATGTTACATTCTACAAAATTACAATTTGGAGGTTGTCACCCCTGTTAGCCAATTCCCAACCCCACCCGTTAATCATCCAATAAGATTGCAGTCTAACCTTAAATGATACTAAACTTCAAGGAATTGGCCATGATCATACTTATGCGTTAAGTTGCTCAAATCAAAGAAGAAGAGTAAGAAGATCTGAATGTTGGGACAAAATGAGAATTGAAAGAAAACTGGACAGAATTACGTTATCGCTCAAGGCTGAAAATAAGGCAATTAGATTGTCACAAAAGAGTGACAGAATGAATAGGAAAAGGTTAATGAATCCTCTTTTTCTCATTGATTCTTTTAAAGGCTACTTTGGTGAAGATGAGCTCGACCTTTTTCAGATCCAAATTCGGCACAAGATATACAAGAAGAAAAAATATTCAGATCAGTTTAAAGCTTTTGCTCTCTCCGTTTACAATAAATCGCCAACATGCTACAGATTTCTTCTAAGAATTACCCGCTGTTTCAACCATTAGTAAGTGGAGTTCAGATCTACAATTTTGGGAGGGCTTTTGTCCCAATTTTGTAGAGCTCTTGGCTCTTAGAACGAAGCAATGTGATGGCCAGGACAAGGTCTGCTGTCTTCTCTTTCATTATTTATCCTTAAAGAAAGAAGTGCAGTATAATGCCAAGCAAGACAGACTACCTGGGCTACGAGAAAACATTCGAGGACCACTTGAGTTATCTGGAAGAGCGATGGTTTTCATGGTAACTGGCCTAAGGAAGCACTGGTGACAGGACTTTGCACACTTCTTCGTGAAGACATCTATGCCCGCCAAAACTCTTCGAACTTTCGTGTATCAAGCCATAGATATTCTCAATGGTATGAATCTTCACTGGAGGTTGTCGTGAGCGACCAGGGACCAAACTTCACAGCCTTCACGGCGGAATAAAAGGGCTCAGAAAATCAAGCTTCCTTCAAGCATGGAGGAAAACGGATAATCACAATGAGTGACATGCCTCATCTATTGAAATTAACCCGAAACTGCTGACTAACAAACACAATTTCAAGAAGTACAGGTTAGGTGGCTTTGAGCGATATCACTGCGTTGTACGATCTCGACAAACAGAAACAAATTAGGTTATGCCCCACGTTGAAGGAGCGTTTGTCACTTTCAAATGAAAGCTTTTGGAAATGAATTGAAAATACCCTCCCGATTATTCATAAGTAACATTAGATATTGCATGTTATTTATTGGGCATTGATTTGATCACTTTTCAACAGAACATTTGATGCACCAGAAAGATTGTTGAGATAAGTTACTAATGATTTTTATAAGTCTTGCAAATTGCAGTAAAATACATTTTGCAAAAAAATCCAGTGAACAATAAGTCCTTTGAAGTCACATCACTTAGTTGCTGCTCAATATATGTTTACATATATTGGGTTGAAAAGGACATTATATCATTTTTGCTATGTTTGGTGCTTGTTTTAAAATGTATCATTTAGGTTTTGTGGCCGTTAGCGTACTTGAACTTTATGAGCATTTGTGCGGACTACTTAACACATGCCTGAGCTGGTTTCAATAGTTTTTGGATCTTAAGATACAGGACAACAAAGCCAAATAAGAATAAACTACTTCACATCAAACTAAAGATATAATTCTAAGATGGAGATAGCAAACATGAAGTAAGTGACAGAGAAAAGCAAGGAATCAAGAACATATGTAAACTAGGAAAACAACACAAAAACACAGAAATAAACTCAATAAGCTGATATGAAACATCTAAAAGCCACTAATGAACAATAAGTTCTAACCGTCAAGGACCAACACAATCAAACTAAAGAACTACACATAGCGATTTGGAACTAGAAATACTACACTACAAATCAGAGAGAAAGTGCTAAACATAAGCATAAATGAGCAATAAACTTATTAGGTTTTAAAGTAATAACGTCTTACCAAAGAGCCGTGAAAAACCAAATCTAATTGAGTGAGTGAATGAATGAGTTTGAGTTGTTTAAAATGAAAAAAAAATAGTTTCCCCTAACATAACTTGTCTAAAGAATTGGGCAAAAGCAAAATTAGTCACCCTTGGAATCATCTTCAAAGATACCGAGCCCCTAAAGATCGAACAAATTTCAAATTCAAGGTTGCCAAAAAAACGTGCAAAGTGAAGGCACCCATTGTAAGGCAAGAAGTAAAGGCTAAAATCGCTAATCATTAAATGGAGTTGTAAAGCAACCAAGGTTGGACGGAAGAAAAATCAGGGTTATGGTGCATCTACACGAGAAACATTCTGNGGCCGTTGCGAAAGTCAGAAAAGTTCTATTTTTCTCTCTCCTCGTCAGCTGTTATGGTTCGCTTGTGAAAGCGGGAAATATAAACTGTATAACGGGCGTCATGGGTTGCGTGATAACTCAAATCAATCAGTTTGACAAATATTTTGATTCAGATTGCTAATCAGATGAACTTGCAAGTGATCGTATAATTTACTAAAGGGTCTTCCATTCAATATTTATGTTATTCACGGTGAACAAGATGATTATTATAATGAACATAGGGAAACTGAGGAATTCCATTTGAAAAAAACACCGGTGGGCACTTTCATGATGAGAATGTTTTGCTTTCCAAAAAGTTCCCGTATTTTGCCAATTTCAATCCGTGCGGTCATATTTTGGCTGAAACCGATTACTACTTGAAGGCGTGTTTTGCCCCGTTCTATGAACTATACCATAAGCCGCCTGTAATTCACTTTTAATAACATTTTTGCTTTTCGAAAGGTTTTCGACATTCATTTTGAATATAAATCATAAACCAATTGTTTGGAAACGAAAACCCGACTAATTTTCCAACTCATTATAATTGTGAATAAATGGACAATAGTTCTCCAAGAGTATCATAAACTATTTAATAGCCGAGTACGGGTCAAAATATGACAACGATATATAGTCCAAAGGTCATGTCAGAAACGTACACACAAATATAATAAGAACATTAAACATGATAAAGACAATTTGGATATTTATGTACAGTTAACATTACAGATGGCACTGACTAAAAAGAGTTCAGTTTTATAGAACAAATAAGGACCCACCCACAAGAACAGACGTATAGAATACAGCAAGACCGGGGCTATTGGAAGATAGTAAGCAGGAATTGTTTCACTGTTCATTTTTGGGCTTAATTCATGTTTGAAAAGCTACTATTTTCCAATGGAAGACAGACTTTCTCAAGTTGTCCCTATTCAGCTTATTTTTCAGACGCGCCATTTGAAACATCCTCCAAGATGTACTTTTAAGTGGCAAATGAAATAAGTTGACATCAGTTATTTGATAGGCATATTGCCTGGAAATGTAACTTGAATCCATAATATTTTGATCACCATGGGTTGCAAGATGATTTATTATTTACATCATTTCTGGCTCAGTCACAATTGTGAAAGTTATTTTTGACCTCAATGTACACAAAGCGGCATAACTGGACGACCATGCTACTTTTTTAAACTTAACCTAACCTTACCTAACCCAACCTAACCTAACACGATATTAATAGCCTTTAAGGTCTCTCTCCAAACCTTTCTAACATTAACAGTTTGTCACAAATTTAAAAATGAGCACCGCCAACTAATCGGTGGAGAATAAGGTTTACCATGGAGATCGAATAACAACAATCTGAATTATCTCTCCCTAATGGCTAGTTTTACATAGGGCCCTATTTTTAGTCTTATTTGACCCAGGTGATATTCTGCAGCCAGTTCTCTACAACCTTTTTCTTGAGTTAGACACCGTTTACCGGTCTTCAGCACCTGATTACTCAAAAAAAGAGGTCCAATGGCGAAGAGTTTGGAATGTTTTCACAGACGCTAAAGTTCACTGAATATTCATGGTGTATTGGCCCAGAACAATCGTTGATGACCAATCCCTCAAGACCAAGAAGTTATCAAGTCAACTTTACTGAAGGAATGTGCTTGATGTTCAAATTTTGTGAATATATTGTTCTTTTCTGTGAATTTTAGCGAGCAAGCCATTATATGGAGTGATGAATGTTCATCTTACTGTTAGTTCTTGTTTTTCATTGTGTCAAGTCTTATCCCTGAAAGTGACGATTGGATAGCTCACCGTTTCCAGATTTTCAGTAAAGAAAGACATCTATTCGAGTTAGTTATCATTAATGTTGAACTCTGTTCTTGCCATCTACCAGTGTAAAAACGCTGTATGTAAAATCTGAGATAATGAAGAAATTGGTCCAACAGAAAGCCGTGACACGCAAAGAAATTAACATTTATTGAATCAGCAGCAGTAAAACTTAGGTATGCAAGAAAAGAGAAAGTTATATATTTTTTTAAATTTTCCAATACACGCCAAAGCAAACTACACTGAAACCTTGTTTGAGGTTGGGCACTTGAATAGTGAGCTAACTTTTACAATTCGCAGAGTTGTAGAGCTGAGGTTGTAACATATTACGTAGTATCTTCATCATTAAATGGAGATGGTAATTGGCTAAATGATGCGCAGATGTATGAAGCAGGCTGATAATTTTTCATGAGGGATATGTGTTCAACAACAATATCCAGTTGTAAGGTCCTTGACAACAAGAATTGACCTATAACAAAAGAATGGTCATTGTCCAAAAAAGGTTGAGTTCTTATTTGACTCTCTTGCTCTCAGAACCATCAATGTGAGAGCCTGAAAAGTAATGCTCAATAAATAAGTAATAAATAGTACAGATTCAATGATGGAGGATTCTCAGTTATATCACATAACTTTTGATCAAAGGCAAAAAAATTGATCCAAGTCTGAATGAAAAACATGATCATATATTGGCAATCCAACCATGAATTGGTTGTATCAGGGAGCACTGGATAAACTTCAGTCACATATGTGTGTAACTAAGTATCACATGGGAATGTATAATACTTTTAAACTGAAGGTCTTGGTCATAATAGACGGATGGGCTATGGTCGTTACATGTCTTCCATTTTTGGGTCAGCTGCCACTCTCGCGACATGTAGCTGCTTTAAGTAAAAACGTTGCCAAAATGCGTTTCAACCATTTTCAACTGTCCCAAACATATAGTGGGCATGACCCTGGGCAGATTTTGATTGGCGTGAGTTCGAATCTCGCTGCCCGGAATCTTTTTTTTTTTTTATTGCAGCTGCCACTCTCGCGACATGTAGCTGCTTTAAGTAAAAACGTTGCCAAAATGCGTTTCAACCATTTTCAACTGTCACAAACATATAGTGGGCATGACCCTGGGCAGATTTTGATTGGCGTGAGTTCGAATCTCGCTGCACGGAATCTTTTTTTTTTTTATTGCAGAATTAAGCTCTAATCTGCCGCTGTTTCCGAGGCCCTTGCAACCGAGCTGCCGCAGGCTTGCGCCGCGGCCTAGGCGCCCCCAGGCCCTTGCAACCGAAAGGTTAAGTTAGGTCAGGTTAGGTTAGGTTAGGTTAGGTTTTATTCTCTTCTCGAAGGACCAAAATATCAGCTGACCCAAAAACGGAAGATGTGTAACGGCCATAGTGGTTTTCTCTGTTGGTAAATGNGTTGATTGTTGTTCCTCGATCTCCAAGGTCTTCCAGTTATGCCTCTTCAGTTATACATTCACCGTGGTAGATAACTAGCCTTAGTGGCAACCTCCTGTGATATTTAATTTGATCCCAGTCAGTACTCTGTAGCCGTTCCCTTCCTCGTGTCACTTAGGTCAAAATATAAAAATGACCTTTGAAACTGACAAAAAGGTGTCCAGATTTGTCATCAGTAGTGTTCTCAAACTTACCCAGATAACATTTACTTGCATCCTGGGCCCTTCAATTAATTTTTTGCATCTTGAACCTTTATTTGCATCATTTGCAGCTTTGGTACGTTTTCACATTTTTAAGCATTTCAAGCTTTTTTTGTCTGATTTTGTTTAGGGCAAAAATTTGTATTTTCGTTATTTTGATGAGAAATTGGCACCCCTGACGTATGTTAGCACTTGCCAATTCAGGGGTCCCACATGCCATCTCTTACACAAACAATTGCACAACATACTCAGTGCTGCCAGATGAAATGGATCGATTATCATCAAACTTTTGCCAAAAATAACCAGTTTTATCACCAGATTTTTGGGGCTGCAAAGAAAAATAGCCAAGTTTTAAAATGTGCATGAGCTTGGTTGTTATTTATTGGGCCGGCCAAAATTTGCAGATACACATGGTGCTTATTGGCAGCAAAATTGCTTAAAAATTGACCAAATTTGCTCAAAAATTCGCAAGTAAACTTTCCAAAACATAGGCACAAACACGTTCTGGAGGTTGTAAGGGCTGCTTTTGCCTTCCCCATCAAGCAACATATAGATGAAAAGGAAAATTACATTGTGACATCTTTCAGCAAAAAATGACAGAGTGTAGTAAGTGCATTGCAGAACAATTTTGCTAAAAAAGTAAGTTTTTGAAGTTTCATAAAAGTAATTGTAAATCAATTTTTCCGAAATTAACTATCCACCTCATGACCATTTACCCAAAAATCATGAAAACACGCAAAGATGTGCCTGATTTTTATAGAAGAAGGTCATAACTCAATCAAAGCAAAGTTTGAAATACAGTTTCTTTAAAAATTGCAATGGTAAAAGAACTATGTCACATTGATGAAAAACATAAGCAGGTGGTTGGTAATATGTTTGCAATCTATTTCATACTGATGCGTGCTTTTCTTCAAAAGAAATGGAGAAAAATCAGGATTTCNTAAGTGCATTGCAGAACAATTTTGCTAAAAAAGTAAGTTTTTGAAGTTTCATAAAAGTAATTGTAAATCAATTTTTCCGAAATTAACTATCCACCAGATCGGAAGCAGGTGGTTGGTAATATGTTTGCAATCTATTTCATACTGATGCGTGCTTTTCTTCAAAAGAAATGGAGAAAAATCAGGATTTCACATGTTGCCTTAAAATTAACCAAAACCATGATTTTTCACAAATATTTGTATTTTTTGCTGAAATGGCTGAAATTGCATAATGAATTGCAGAAAAATTTGTTTAGTTCACTTTGTTTGTTCACTTTTAAAATCTTATGTTTGGTTCATCACATCTGGCAGTACTGTTACACATTGGAAAATGTTGAATGAGGATATTTTTTCAAACAAAACCCTATTAACAGCAACCCACTGAGGACTTTCCAAGAATGGCATTGGTTGAAGTCGATTTCTAATAACAACAGCAAGTAGGTTTCCTTTGGTATAAAACTGGTGCTCTCTGGAAGAGACTTGAATAACCTAGGGGGGGGGGCAAGTCAAAGCTGTTGTATATTGATAACACCTGTGATTGTTATGGAAGTTAAGTCTTAGATCATTGTTCAGATAATGATCCATTGGAATCAGAGCATAATGTTAGAAAATATGTGTTAAGCTTAACAAATTGCTTAAAATGTCTTGGTATGCCAAAACGATACAGAGCATCTTTGAAGTTTATTTGCATCCTTATTTGCATCCGCTTGTTTTTTCATCGTAATTTGCATTTTGAAGTCCCTTTTTATGCACAGTTTTGATAACCTTAGTCATCAGTCAGATAGCTGCCTCGAATGTTATGATAAGCAGCAGCACGATGATGTCAGGTCAAATTTTTGGAGGTCACAAGGGGTACTTCTCTGAACAGAAGAGGAACAAAAAAACAACATACAGGTCTCAATATTAGACCAAAAGCGTTTCGAAAAGATTACTGTAGCAACAGAAAATTCTAATGAACAAAAAATATGACCCAAAAAAAGCTTTTTTCTGATAAAAAGTAGTGTCTACGCATGTTAAAGAGTAAAACTGTGACAGTTTATTTAATGCCATGCTGCATGAACCATGGCTGTATCAATTAAAAGAACTGAAACTCTCGTTTAATTCTTAAACAATAAATTTCACCCCTCAAAGGTACGAGTGAGCTCTCAAAATTTGAAGATAACGTCATCTACCTTTCCCGCTTCAATGTCCCAATATCCAAATTGTTCTTTCAACTAGCTTGCTTTTGTGTTGCTTTGTGATACAATGATAATGATGATGGCTCTAAAGAATGCTATAGCACTCTTGATCCTCAAACATGCATTATCTTGACATTAAAAAAAACATCTATTTTTTATATGTGTGATCATATTTTGGCAACCCTGGTTTTACTCTATGGTCTCTCCAAAAAAAGTCAGCTTTTTTTTCTGCCGCAACTGTTTTGATCGATCGATCGATCGTTCCTTCGTTCCTTCGTCCTTTGGTCTTGCGTCTCTTATCTGTGTTTGGGTCGTTTGTGTCGTTTGTGCCTACGGTGTCTACCTCCAGATCCTTCAAATCTGGGCTGGTCCCTCCCTCCACCTACTGAGAAGGGAGACTAAAGCAGGGCACTCACGTATTCCGCACCGGTCAGCCTGTTTCCAGAGGCGTGGTACTTGGCCAGATAATCAGGACCAGGATGGCCACCGTCGGGAGCTTGTGGACTGGCTTGTGGGGCGTTCTAATAACCGCAGCCGTTAGCGGCGCTCACGAGGCCCCCACAGCCGGCGACTGGCCCAGTTTGGGTTGGCTGAATCGATACGAGTTGGAAAACATTCACTACCACATCGATATCCAAGGCACGCCCATATCCGAACAATCCAGTGGCTCCAACGTTCCGGAGAGTCAAGTATGTGAACCCTGTCTTGATCCATTCCCGATTTGGAAGAACGTTGACATGTGGGCTAAGCCGTCTGTCTGTCTGTCTGTCTGTCGGTCGGTCGGTCGGACTTGACTGATTAAACGATGAGTTCCCTGGACATTTGAACCGCAGTCAGGGCTGGACAGGAGGGGCACGGGGCACTAGGCTCGACCGTACATACGTTCATACACCCTCACTTGTCTTGATGGAAAGATACCATGTCTTTCAGGCTCAAGAAGATATCGTGCCCATTATCAATAAATTCGGCCAACGATACCATTGTCGGGTGCCGATGATGGAAACCCCCACCACCCATCAGAACACAGGCTTAGAGAGTGGGCCCAATGGACCCGTGGTCGAGATCCCGCCCCAGGATATCCATCAGCTCTTGACCCCCTTGGCCAAAGCTCCGTGTTTGTTGCGGACAAAAGACTGGTGGACCTATGAGTTCTGTTACGGCAAGAGTGTCCGACAGTTCCACATGGAAGGTAAGCATGCTCCGGTTCGCCAGGTTTGGTGGGTGGGTGAGTTTGGGATCCATGAGACGATCTTGATTGCAGACAATCGGCCATCGGGCAAAATCATGTCATTGGGGCAATACGATCACGATTATGAATGGAAAGAAGGCGAAGGGGTGGCTGGGCTGAAGCATCACAGTCAGTTCTATTTGAATGGCTCGGCTTGCGATTTGACAGGGTCATTGCGACAAACTGAAGTTCGGGTAAGGGGTCGTCATCATCATCATCATCCATCGAGCATGATTATTAAACCAGCGCCCTATCATTTATTCTGATTAGTTCATCTGCAATTCGGATGCTATCGTGGATGCGATTGTGCAAGTGGATGAGCCCGTGTCGTGTGAATACGTGCTGACTGTCGCCACCAGCAAGATCTGCTCGTTTCCCCAATTGAAACCTCCGCCCGTGATCGAGCCGCAACCCATTGTATGCTCGCCCGTTTTAACCGAGCGTGAATACGAAAAGTACTTGAAATTCGAAGAAGGTATGTCCAACAGGCTAATATGGGAACAACTGATAAAGATATTTTTCCATTATTAGCTCAACAGAAACTGCAGAAGAAGAAAGCCTTGGCCAATGCGGCCAAACAGAAAAAGAAGATGTTGGAAGTGCTGAAAGACGAAGATCTGTCCGGTTTCGATGTCGATAGTGAGGAGGGCTTCGCGATCATGGAGGAAATGGTACAAATGAGAATGGCCGACAAGTTGGCCTCTGAGCTGAAAAGCATGTTGACCTCTCCTTCATCCGGCTCGTCATTTGAGACCTTGGGCCAAAATGGATTCACCTTCAAGCGGATCTTTGCCGATGATCTGTTTGATACGAGTTCCAAAAGAGTCCTAGTGAATAAAGAAAACTATTTGGCTTTGATGAAATCTGTCTTGGCAGAGAAAAAATCCAAACGAATTTTCAAAGACCTGAACCCAGAAGATGCCAGTGACTCCCCGGCTAAAATGAAATTTCTTACTCAATCACAAGATGAGCACGACCAAGACCAGGAGTATCTGGATATGGAGAGGAAAATCCGCAGTGATTTCACTACTCCAGAAGAGATGCACCAGGAGTTGGATAAGGTCATCTCAACCTTGGATCCCGAAGAGCAAAATAAAATTCGCGCCTTTACCAACAGTGAGGAATTCAAAAAGGAGATCGAAGCTTCATTCAAGGATATAGTCGAAGAAACTGAGCAAGAGATTGGTCTGAAGTTGAATTCAGAGCCCAATCCCGTGATTGAAGAGTATTTGTCAACGGTCAAGGACCTGATGAGTAAATTAGACCAGACCTCGAACAAAATCAATGACATGACTGAAGAAATCACCTCTCTAGACGAGGAGGTTGATGAAAAAGAAGACGAGATTGATAGCTTGAAAGTTGAGGATCTGGATGACCTTGAGATGGAAACATTCATGCAAGAAAGCCTTAAGCGCGACAACAAGCGATCAGTTAAAAAGGATTTGAGTCGTCAATTCGGGGAAGAACCGGAAGACGATGCACTTGTTCCTCAAGAAGGTGAAGAAGAACGAGTGGACCTTGGAGATGAGGAACCAGAGCCCGTGAAAAACATTCAAATCAAAGTGACGGATATCAATCCAAAGCAAGTATCTGGATTGAAGGGATCGCCCAGTAGTGAGAAAGTCGCAAAACGTCTGGAATCTGCCATCAAAGACAAGTTGGTCAAAGCTGGATTCGACTCTGGAGGTCGACAAATTGAGGTCAAACTCGTGACTTCGGCACATATACTTGATGACTTTTCCGACGAGTCCGATTCTAGCCAGAATAATGTCCCGGAAGATCCAGAGAGTCAACAACAGTTTCAAAATATGCTTTACAACCTCATGGTAATTTTTTTTGATGGATTCTTCACCAAAAACAACCACCATTTTTCTAATAGTTCTTGCCATGTTCCAGATTGGTAACCATGCGGGCTATGACGACATTGATAGTCAGCGCAAGTCCGAGAAGAACTATAAATTCGCGTGGAATGACGCAGAGTTTATGAGCACTATAGAAGAGCCCGTGGATGACCTTATCTCGTCGGACACTTCTATGGCTTCCTCTTCCTCATCTTCAATCTCGTCCAGCGATTCGCCTTCAGATTAGTATCGACCAATTGTTTAACTTAAGAAATTCAATCCGTTTCTTAACTACCTGTGATATTTCACCTTGTTCCCCCGCCAACACCCACCATATCTGTTTATGCCAAGGGATTGTTGGTAAAGACCAGTGATCATTCCGGCTAGCATTTTTTCAATGTCTAATACACGCTATTACATGTTTATTCCTTCCGAAAGTTATTCTTCCGATGTATGTTTTTTTTTTCTCATTCAAACCATTTATTTTCTCCATGAATGGGCTAAAGATATCAGACCATGAGCCACAAATGGCCATGTGACAACAAACATCAGAGTAGGTTTTGACAAATCTTGGCAAGGCCAACAACACTCACTCGAGGAGCGACTTTTCTGCTCAATCTGAACCATTTCGTCTAGATGAATTAACCGGAGCTGAACGTTTTCCAAATCTTTCCGTAGCATTTCTACTGAGTGGTTCAATGAATTGGTCACTTCACACATGATGTAGGGCTATAATCGAAAATGAGATGGGTTATTTCAAATGGGTGAAGACTTCATCTCAAACGAATGACTATAGCTACCTCTGGAATGGATTTGTTCGTAACCATTTGACTCATATGCTTTGGATCGCTGATTGCCTCATGGAAGACATCTTCTTCGTCAGTGTTATCGCTGGCATTTGCATCATCACAATTGTTCCGATGAATGGCAATTTGCGTCGGCAAATTTGAGACGTCCGATAGATGAATTTCGCCTTTAGGATCTGTGCGTTGTGATCGAATGGTTTCTTGAAGTAATTCGAGATCGTCCGCTAGTTCTCCCATTCCTATCGCCAATGAATCCTCATCCGACCCTAATATACAGTTCGATTCAAATGTGAAGAAAACAAATATCCCCGAAAGAGTAATCGTAGAAATGAACCTGCATTTTGAAAGAGTTTGAACTGTGCCTTGGGTTTTTACATTAAATAAAACAAGGCTAATAATTACCATTGTCCGGACCCTCGTCAAATTTTCCCAGTGCTTGATTTATCATATGGTCGTAGCTCTGATCTGGTCCATGATTTAGTGGTTCATTTTGATATTTTAGCGAGGGGGATTGGATGCCCTTGGTTAATGCCTTGTCTTTGTTTCTATTGGTTTCTTCATCGTCGACTTCATCTTGGCTCATGTATTCGTAAAATGGTCCGAGAACCTCCGTAAAAGTCGCCACATCACAATCAAATGACATGACCTCGACAATCTGTAACAAAAACGAAATCGATTGCCTTTTGGGAGATCACGGTTTCTGACTAGTATAAAATACAATCGAGCCCGGTGATCAAGCATCCAAGGTATTTCTGGATCATTGGAGAGCCTACCTTTTTCAACTCCTCGACATAGAGCTTCATGGCTTCTTCTTTGGCCATATTTCCTAATTTATTCCAACCATCAAATTTGGCCCGCTTTACGACATCCCAGAATCCGGGTTTGGAAATGTGGCAAGGACCTTCGGTGGCTTGTTTGTAGTAGGAGTAGAATTTGAGCATCATTTCATTCGAAGGTTGAAAGGGCCCTGATTGGGAAAGCGATTTATCAAACCTGTATATCCAATCAAAACAGTTCAATTTTCTTTTACCATTTTTGGGTAGACCCTGAATAACCGCCACTGCGGCCTTAAATTGGTCCTCCACCGACATTTGGCCAAGACTTTGAAAGCTAAGGGCAAAATACCAGAACCTCCGCAAGGGCAATGTGTTTTAACGACGATGTTGCTTGAGATAAGATAACACTGATTGAAGTGGACAAGTCTTATTTTCTTGAACTTGTTATCATCTGCTGACAAATATGACTGTCAATAAGTACAGTCCAAATGATCTACCCGGACTGACTTTGGCATCAGCTGTTCGATGATGATCCACTTCGCTTTCATCGTGACGCACCAGTCCATCGCAGCGAAGGAGAAAGCCCTTCTTTTCCACGAGTTTCATCGTGAACAATACCAGTTGGAGGAAATATTTACACTGAGTGGTTTTTTTTTGATGGTCAATTCCTTTTTTATTTATGACTATTCGAATTCAAAAATAGCCTCTTGTCTCAATTGGAGGAGATGGAACTTCTTGGCTTGATGTNTTTAACGTCGATGTTGCTTGAGATAAGATAACACTGATTGAAGTGGACAAGTCTTATTTTCTTGAACTTGTTATCATCTGCTGA
Organism: Tigriopus californicus; assembly: GCF_007210705.1. Taxonomy (NCBI): domain Eukaryota; kingdom Metazoa; phylum Arthropoda; class Copepoda; order Harpacticoida; family Harpacticidae; genus Tigriopus; species Tigriopus californicus. The sequence continues at coordinate 6,322,220 of NC_081440.1, read as the reverse complement.
CAAAAATGACTGTCAATAAGTACAGTCCAAATGATCTACCCGGACTGACTTTGGCATCAGCTGTTCCATGATGATCCACTTCGCTTTCATCGTGACGCACCAGTCCATCGCAGCGAAGGAGAAAGCCCTTCTTTTCCACGAGTTTCATCTTGAACAATACCAGTTGGAGGAAATATATACACTGAGTGGTTATTTTTGATGGTCAATTCCTTTTTTATTTATGACTATTCGAATTCAAAAATAGCCTCTTGTCTCAATTGGAGGAGATGGAACTTCTTGGCTTGATGTTTGGTGATCTTTCGAAGAGCAATGAACCCGGTAATGAGCTCGGCCAGGACTAATCCCACCATTACAAAATTAGCAGCCCTTTCGAGTGGCAAAATGACTAGATCTTCATTGAAGAAGAGGAAGGCTTGGAGTGGAAATTGGAGCAACACCGAGAGGAGCCAAAAGCCAGCCAATTCTGGGACCTAGGTAGTAGCCAGGGAAAGTGCAAGGGAAAAAAAGAAAAAGTGGTTACATTAGAATCCAAGGCACAAGCTGAGCATAAACAAATACCCTTTCCATGAGATTGCCCAAGTAGCCCAAGTAGAGTCTGACAATTTCGATGGCAATGGTGGCGGCTAACACCGTGACCAGGATGAATTTGTAGAGATAGTTGAGATGTTCGTATTTGAGAGATGTGATCAGAATAGAAATGATCAACCAGAACGGGAAATAGCACACATTGAAGAACAAGCACATCTGAAGCGAGAGGTTAGTAACGATCTCGTGGCCTAGGCGAATCTCCGGGGGTTTACTATGCAGGCTGTGCGTGATGCCCGGGAACATGGACTCGGAAACTTGTTTGAACGTTTCCTTGGCCATTTCACTCATGTCTAATCACTTCGAAATCGAACACAACGACGAACAGTGACGACTCTTCATACCTGGATAGAGAGAGCCATCGCAGATTCTTTTCAAAGCATTTATAACAGGTATGGTCTGGCGAACAGAGCGAACAAGAGAGTGAGTGTTCCTTGTTCCGACTAGTCAACAGAAAATGTTCCATTCAAACATACATTATGTTCTGACGAACCATCGGCACAAAGCCTTGTCGTTCCAGACGACTTCAATGTCACGAGAATGACATATTTTGGTAAAGAATTGTTGAGCTTCCCAGACCATGGAGGAAACCCTCAATAAAAATGGTACCATGACTACTTTTCCTTCCCAAGCGCCTTTGATGCCAGTCCTCGATGAAATGAGGTAAGATCGATGGGTTGGAGAGTTTCTATGAACTGAAGCATTCCAGATTAGGTCTGCCTTTGAATATATTTCAAATGTCAAAAGAAGACTTGTCATACAAAGCCTTGTCAATCCATACATTTCTTTTTGTTTTGTCCGACTTTTAGGATCAATCGAGACGGAGTCGTGGTTTTCCACTTAAGTTCGCGCAACCTCAATTCCAATGAATGTTCCGAATTGGCCAAGCGAATTGGAACCGATTCTGATCTTTTCGAGTTCGACTTAACCGATTCGTATTTGGATCAAAAGAATCTATCGATCCTTTTGAAAGGACTGGCATGCAATCAATCCATTCAAGTCGTAAATCTTAAGGGCAATAATCTGAGCGGGGACAATATCGCGTTACTTGGACTCGTTCTGAAGCAAACCACCGTTATCCAAAGGTAACTTGTGGGAGAACTAATTAAAATGGCACTGGGCATTTTCTGATACCGTGCACCCTTCTCTTTCAATAATCTCTAGACTCTGCTTGTCTTGGAACGACCTCGGATTAGAAGCCGATTACTTTGGAGCCTTTTGTTCAGGGCTTCGCGAAAATGACTCCTTAGTCGCATTGAACTTGAGTAATAATTGTCTGACTCATAAACATGCTCAACAACTGGCCAACTCTCTCCAGATGGGCGTTTCAACTCTAAAGAACTTGGATCTACGATGGAACAACATTGGATCGCTTGGAGGTCAAGCTTTTCTTGATGCTTTGAAGACGAATCGGAAGCTTTTGTCTATTCAATTGGAAGGAAATCAAATCCCCAGCGAAATACTTTCGGCCATATGTATGTTACAAATTAGCTCAATGTCGATTGTTTCCCCATGATTTGATCTGAATTTACCTCTCGCCTAGGTCACATGTTACACCAAAACTCAGAGACGGAAATCATTTTGCAAGCACAAAAACACCAGACCCTAACTCTGGAAGAGAAATTATCCAATTTTCAATCTCAATTGAAGCACCACGAAGAAGTCAAAACACACGAATTGCGTGACATGGAACACGATTTTAAGGATAGAAACGATTCGCTCCATTTTGAGATTGGAAAATTGAAGTCTGCTCTCGACCAAAAGATTTTGAATGAAGGCACCTTGCAAGAAAAGCTCAAGTTCACTCAACAAGCACTCAACTTGGCCGAAGATCAGGTGAAGGATCTTCTTCGGAGGGATCAGAGTCGAGAAAATCACCTGAGAAAGATCCATGACAATTGTAACTCGTTTGAGAAAGATATACGCCAGGTAAGCAGCCGCAATCAACTTCGTTCCCACAAGCACTTTCAACGTTTTCTGTACAACCGTTTCCCAGGAATGGATCGCGAAAGAGGAATCATACATGCGACAGATTGAAGATTTGGACGCCAAAGTGGCATCCATGAGATCTCGTGAGGCAGAACTGAAGAATGAATGTGTAGCATTGCAAGGGGCGAAAGATCAAGCCCTAAGGGAGCTGGAACATGAGTTGCAAGCCAAGAGCCGGGATAAAGACCATTGGGAACTTCAAATGGACAGCCTCAAAAATGCTCACCAGGACAATATTGGAAAACTGAATGATGTCTATGAGCGAGACAAGATCCGATTGATCGAGGCGAATGCTCAAGAACGAGAAAGGTGGGAACAACTCAAAGCTCGGCAAGAAAACGCTATCCAAAAAATGAAAACCCAAATTGAAGATCTGAAAGTTCAAATCGCAGCGGGAATGAGCCAACACAAAAGTCAAATCGAAGCCATGGAGCGAGAATATCAGGACAGAAAAGTAGAGCTGATCTTTAAGTTTTATTCCAAATTGAAATGAACTTCTACAGTATGCAATCATAGGGTGACTACATTCTCCATAGCGAATCCAAAACAGCCTTGATGAGAAAGGAAATCTCCGAAGTCCAATTGGAGCTGAAAGTGCTGCATCAAAAATTGGAATCTAAGCAAGAGCAAGTTTCAAATCTTGAGGGACAAATCCTAGACAAGACTGCGGAAATAGCTCAATTGGAAAAGGTGAGGAAGGCCCAGGTGAGTTATGGAGTATTGGTGCTTTAGTACACATTTCATCCATTTTAAGGTTATCGGAGGGTTTCAAAAATCCAAGGAAGCCTTGAGAGACACCATTAGCAAGGAGTTTCAGGCCAGACTGGAAGACGCGGAAGAAAAATCGAAACAAATCCCGGTATTGCTAACAAAGATGGAAGCTGCAGAAAAGGAAATCGCGATAGTTGTTGCCAAGAGGGGCCAAGAAGTTCAAAAGAGAGATGATGAGATTTTGGATCTTAAAGGAGAGCTGAAAAAGCAACATGACGTCATCACCCACCTACGGTAACAGTACTGTCAAAGAGAGACTAAAGATAGACAATACTTTATTGTCAATAAACCTCATTCTTTTGAATATTACAGGAACAATGAGGAAAAACGAAAAGCCCAATTGTCCTCTGCCTTACAAGGTTTGATGAAAGCCGAGATGTAAGCTCTTCTCTTTGGGAGAAGATAGTTATTCAAGGTGACTAAAGTTGGAGAGGAGTCTTCGCCGTAGGAGACATTTAAAGGAACAATGACGACAGAACAAATTGAATTTGAAAGGTTTTTGTCTTCGTGACAAGCAAGTGACTCAAATGACTATCCAAGGCTTTCAAAGACCTTGTCATCCCTGGAAGGGGGCCTTTCCGGTTTCTCCTCCAGGAAATCGGACTTAATTACCCAGGAGACATCGTGTGGGAACTTAAGCAGCTGGAACTTCGCTATTGGACATATTGCTTTCCAACCCTTGAAGTGGGGGGTCTTTATATTCGTGACATGACATGAGAGAGAAAACAAGATCCCTCCCAGACTTGCAAAATTGATATTTCTTAACCATCAATCTTGAAGCGATGAAGCAGATGTGATTCAACTAATAATAAACTACCCTGCCAACCATACGGGACTACGAGGTAACAAACAAGCCGGTTAACCAGTCAAAGTTCCCAACATGAACTGTTGTTGTACGAGGCGTTTATTCAAGCATGAAATTTGGAACAAACATCGTTCGTTGATCGTTTATCAAACATCGGATAAATTGAAGGCCGCCGCTACTTCCAATCTCCCCCTCAAGACCAAAAGTTATCTGGGGGTCCTGACAAATGAGTTTTCGCGAACCAATGAGGGAAAAGTAAACGAATTGTAGTAGATGAACTTGAAAGTTGGGGATTAACGTTTAGAATAGAGTCAGAGGGGGTTTCTATAAGAAAAGGGGATGACGTGCCATGGTCTCATTACCATATTGGTCGAACATTCACCCTCCATACCTACAATACTATTCCACATGAGAATGATCTATTTGAAGAGAACAACAAGTACCAGTCCCACCCGAGGAGATTAAAAAAGGTCGTTACATTGTTTCCTCAGGTTCTCAGGAATGTCAAGCACTTTTGGCTACCAAACCTAACCAAGGCCGTAGAAGGTGCCCAAATGGCAGCCCTCTTCTTGGGGAGCTCCAAGTAAGTAGTGTACTGTACACTGTTCGGATATGTAATTGCGTTTTGCTCTTTCTCTCCCGAGAGCCGTTCAGTTAATTGAATGCTTATCTTGATGGGCGAGGAGAGACAAACATGGGTCATATTCCTACGAATATGCGTGTGCGTATACATACAAGGATTCAGTGGTACCCGAAACTCAATAAACAAAATAACACAAATACAAACAAAATCCCACCATCGCTAAAAAGCCGTCCGTTGTGGAGAAAGATAAAGAGTTACCGAAGCGATATTTGTTCCATGCTGTGAAGAAATCATCCGCGTATTTATTTAGAAAGTCGTCATCAATGCGTATATGGCGGCGACCCGTGGTTAGGGGAAGTGCTCGTTCATTCAGACCGCCCTCCAATGTTGAACTGCCTTGACTCGTACGCGTGATTGCGATTTTGGCAACTCGCCTCAGGTCTTAGGCCGCTAATAGGATCTAATCTCAATTAGCCAACCATCCCGTTCCAGTCACTTTCACTTGGACAAGGTCCGTCACCACGACGAACGAGCTGACTGCAAGCCTCCTCAACCATTTGGAGACGGCCAGCTCAGTTTCAACTCAAGTCTGGCTTCGCGAGAAGTCTAGCAAGTTGGAACCCATATTCGGTGATAAAACTCATGAGCGGGAACAGGTCCGTCCGCGTTCCACTCGCGGCTCTTCAGAGAATGTCTTGTTCCCTCGTACTGTCCAAAGACTGAGCAGCATTTAGTATTAGTGGAGGAGTATTGAAGTAGTCCTTGTGGTGGTGGTGGTGGTGATGGTGGTGGTGGTGTTGTTCTAGTTAGTAGCGCTAGTGCATTATTCCTCGTTCTCCTCATCAGCAATGTGCGAACCGCGAAAGGAACACGGAACACTGACGGCTCTTCTTGGACTTCAAGCTCAAGCCAAGCAAAAAGTGAACTCAAAGCCACTGATACCTGAGAATTAGAAGATCTTATGAGGAGTGTGTTTAATCGGAAGGCTTGTCAGTAAATTGGCCCACTACTGTAGTTACCAATTGAAAGCCGTCAACCAAGACAAGATAGGCCTTATGGCCCAGTTGCCGCTAGATATCGGTGGTTTTTTTTTCGGCCGGCAAACCGGTAAGAGAATCTTAACACATGTAGACATGCGAGCCATGTCGTCAAATAAATGAAGGACGACATTTTTTCTCGACCTCGAAAACTGACCCACTTGTATTTGACAGTAGCGTCCGCATAAACTTCGGGAAAGGCTCTCTCTCTTCCGCACCCCAAATTTTACGATCACAGAAACATGCCATGAAGAGAGTTTTTGATTGAGCAAGTGATTTACAAGAGGTTAGAGATTGTCAATTGAAGTGTGCTCACCCACTCTCGAACCAAGACCAACGCACAACGACCAATAAAACTTTACGATATTTTTACTGTTTTTGCCCTGGCAAAAATTGAGCGAACCACCGCGCTTTGTCAAAAGGGGAATGGGAGACTTCTTCCTTATTTTTGGCTGTAAAAGTAATCTTTGGAAACAAATTCAGGTCTGACTTCGCCTTGAAAGGACTTAGTTGATGATAAGTTATAAAGTCGGGTTTTCATTGCTACAGTTTGCTTGACGAATGGTTTTAATGTTCCTCGTTTGTGCACATTCAAACCATACAGTATACTACCCACATATTTGCTGGGTTGAATGCAAACCGTACTACACAAGGTTAAACGGTTATCAGCTTTAGAATCCAGGTCAGTCCACATAAGGGGAGCCAAAAAAAGGCATTTTTTTTTCAAGCAAATCTGCTTCTTTTTTCTAACTTCTATACTTTGCACAAGACTCAGAGGCCATTCGAGTCAAGAGAAATCAACATTTCGAAATCAGAAACCCGAGTGAACTGAAGAAGTGAATCAATTAGCTATTGTAAGAAAAGTGACAAATCAGTAAACAAACCTGATCTAGAAGATTGCGAAACCAGATAGAAGTCATTTTGTAAAACATATAATGACTATATACACTTTTGACGGAGTGAGTCTCATGCGCGTGAATTTTTTTGCTCAATATGCTTATCGATTTCTCCCCAAAAGGATCGAGCTCTTTTACGGGGAAAATGATTCGGTTGACCGTATTCAAAGAAATACTCGATTCGCACATTATTCTCGGAAAGGTCAAAAATGGCCCAATGCAATTGGAACTTGAAAGCCCTCGAGGAACTCGTCTCTCTGCACCTGAAAAGGGGAAACAAATTGAACAGCGAAAAAAGTTACAAGAGTCGCGATCTTGCTTCCTGTTCTTCGCATTTAATTCTGGTCAATTTATATGACAAATGATGACGGACGAGCCCAAAGCTGTTTTTTTGGCCAGTGGGCCACCAGACCAATTCATGAAGTCCCACTCTAGTTTTCTACCACGAAAAAGTCTCGCTAGGAACATGAATAACGAAAACTCGACCTTCATACGAGCGCACCTACCTACTGTACCTAGGTACATTCGTCGTATCTGCATTCTTTTGAGCGATTCCCGTACTTTCATAAGATCCACGAAAATGGAGAAACTTTCGACTCTAATTTGTGCCCTTCGCTCTCAAATTATTCCCTTTGGAAAATCTGCGAGCGAGAAACGAGTGATTCTCGACGCATATGGCCAATTGTTTTTTGACGGAGTGGTGTTGCTGTCTAAGCAAGGGCAAAAAAACGTGTGGATAACTGATTCGGGGTCTCGTGCAAAAAAGGAGACAACAGCAAATCGGGACAATAAGTTATTTGCTTTTGGTTCCTAGTTTTCTGCCTTTCAACGTGCAAACTCCCGTTTTTTCAATTTTCAAAAAGGGTGAGATCACCAAAACACACATAATGCACGTTTGAGAGCAATGGCCTCACATCTTCGAAATTGCCAATCGGTTTGAGCCTTGAACTTCGTGTAAGATTCGCTATAATTGACTCGTTCCAATGACACTAGATTGTTCGAACTCCAACTAAGCAACTACGTACAGCACATGAGGTAGGTACAAGTGGATAGATTTATGGTTCAGCAGCCTTGATCAGCATTTGGGTTGGACATATTTCATCCAACCGTGAATGACTTTTATCGCTAAACTTGTTCCTCATCCTGATTCCCCCCTCAGTCCCATCAAAAGAGAGAGATGAGTGGACATTACCAAAAAGCCAAGCTGCAAGTTTGCTACTTTCCCTGTAGGCTGTAGTCGCCACCATTACTCTTGGTCAAATCTTCAATAATCAAGCAATATGGAGCGAGGGGAACAACTTCTGAACAAGTCCCAAGCACCTTTTGGTTGGGATCTCTGATTTATTGAAACGGCCAAACTTGTCGCGTAAATGGCAAATCAGGCGGTGCCTTTTCTGTCTGTTAGTTCTCGGTGGCTGGCTCACTGGGCGGGGTCATGAGCCTCAAACACCGCCTCATGTTCTTCTGTTAGGTTCATGAGGCTGTTAGTATAGGTTCGAGTCAACATCAGTGTTTGAGAGGCTGATTGAGCCTTGTTTGTATGAAAGACCAGGGTTGTTTGTATGAAAGACCACGGGGCAAGATTTCCTACCGTCGAGTGGTCAGTGGTCAATCCATAAAAAGCGTCCTTTTAAGGAACAAAGGGTTTCAAGGACATGGGAGGGAGGGGGGGGAGAGAGGAAGGAATCTCTTTTGGATACTGGAACTCAGTTCATTCATGAAAAATTGGACAAGGGTCTGAGGACAAGAAAGAGCTTGACGATGTGAAATGCTATCTGAATGGCATGAGAAAGTTCCCACCTGTTCTATTGGTTATTCCTTAATGAAGCAAGGCAGGGTTTGTTCAAATGTCTTTTTGCCTTGCTAATACGCACTGCGAGACCCACAATTGGTCGTGGCAAAAGATAGAATAAAGACAGTTGTACGACACATTGACAAATCTTAGTTTATTAACGAGTCGGCCAATCTTCTTCTTTGAATCCAAAAGACTTCCCTCCTCCCTACTCGACCTCTTATTTGTAGTTAGTCCCTTTTCCTCCTACTGCATTCTGCCTTTGAACCTTCTTCCGTCCTTTGACTACAAAAAGGCCGTTCTCTTTTTTCGACAAAGAGACAGGAAGTAACCGTTCAAAAACATGCGAAATTGTACCAGGATCCCCACTGGGCCAATTAGCTGGATGAAAATATCTCGCCTTTGATAATTTAGATTCTCGAACAACACATATTGTACAAGCGGTTTGCTTTTGGCTTTATGCTGATTCTAAAGAGTGTCGAGTGTCAAAAGAGTCCCAGGTAATCTAGTCTGGGAATCCTTTTTGGGCGTATCATCGACGAATATAACTTTGGAAATAGTGACGTTTGACATGCATCGAAAAACACTTCAAGATATGATGGATCTTCAGACGACGAACAATAAATCGGCCTTTTTACTGTGATTGAATGCATTAGTTGTCCAGGCTCATTTGAAGCCTTATTTGGAGCCTTAAAGTACGGTGTTAAGAATGAATCGAAAAGGAACTAAAAATAAATACGAAATCCGAACATGTCTGCACCAATAACACAACAAGCTGAAGTGGCAGCCTACAGTCGTCTGAAGGGCCTCACAAAAAGCTATGCCACTCCTCAAATTGACTTGTCTTTTATTAAATGCAAAAAATGATTGTCAGTGAAAATCTGAAAATCAGATCTCTTTTGCTTGCTCGGTGTTCCTCTAAATCAAATATGATCCAACAAAAATCGCACATACAAATTGCATCAGGAACTCGGGCCTTGAACAGGTAAATAAGAGCCTCTTCTCTTGAGGGCTGGTTTCCTGATTCTTTTTCACAATACCAATTTTGTTTTTTATTAAATCCCAGTCAGCTTATTTGATATCATAACAAGCCGTGTCATTACTATCAGTACCATGCTGCAAACAGCCAACACTGTTAGCATGATGGCAGGCTATACATTGTAGTTGTATCTATGCATTTTTTTCCAGCAGTAAGGCGTGCTTCACAATGTTTCGCAAACGCGTAATCATTCCATCCTTGTGACCAATTCCTGCTTACGGCTCTCCCAGAAAGATCAGATGATTGAATCTTTCCTTCCGTCTTGGAGCATGGTGCCATTGCTCTTGTATCGGAAAGTTCTCTTAATTCTACTTCTTCTCCATCAGAATGGGTAATAATCCTCTTAACTCAGCTGCCTCACTTATGTATGTACGAGAGGGCCCTTGAAGTAGTGTACCAACTAGACTTGTTTCAGATTCGCAGAGTTGGGTCATCATTCATCATCGATAACCATGGCCAACTTCACATCCAGATACGCGCCCGATCGTCGTTTAAAGGACGTCTTTCCCAAATTACTCGCCAAGGAGAGAAATCGAAGGTCCGTCAATTTCAGACAAAAGGAGAAGCAGATCTTGGACTCTGTTCTTGGCGTGGGCATTTACGATCGGCGGATCCGACCTGGAGGGGTGAATAGCACGGGTAATTATGGACCTTTCAGTACGTACAAACGTGGATACGAAATCGATCCCAATGAAACGCCTCTGTCGAACCTCAATTGATCTATGAGTATGCACGGTAAAAGGAGCTTTCAAATGTGTGATTTGGGGCTCGAAATCATTTGAGCCAATAGTCTAACGGGGGAGGGAGGGCAGAGAAAGAGAAAGGAGACTCAATACAAGAGAGATCCCCTCGAGTGGAAAAGGCAACATGACAAATGGCCAACGTTATTGGGTTACGCTTGCAGATATATTGTAGCATAATGCTTCATCATAGTATCAATCTTCTTGATTTGTTACCCTATATCAGCTTGTCAGCAATAAATACATGCTTTGACGAGGAGGATTTCAGTTACCTTCGTTATCTAGTTTACACACTGCTACACATCATCTATTGCTAGGTATTTGGTATTAATGTACGTAGTATGTGAAATGTGCTTTCTCCCCAAGGGTGGGCCGTCCTTTCGACCATGATTGCCAACAGTCAATGGCAACTTCGAAATGTCGAATGAAAACAGAGCAGTCCCAATTATTGGCTCAAATCCCATTTTTTGGTAACTAATCACCGTAATAGGTGGTGGGTGCACATCCCATTATTATTATTACCGCTTGTCATGACAGCCTTCAATGAAGACCATTAACGGGACCCCCCTCAAGTTCGGATTGGCAATGGCTTTTCGTGAAGAACAGGAAGGATTCAATTGAGATTTCGATCGTTATATTCATGACAGCATAATTAGATCTACAGGAATGGCCTTTGACAAGCGCCGAAGAAGACGAAGAAGACGAAGAAGCTCTTGACCTTGTTCCACTCTTTTTCTAGATGGGAAATCTTCCACTCTGGTTATGGTCAATATTTACCTGAGGTCCATCAATGACATTGATGATTACAAAATGGTAAGTCAGATAGAGAAACTTTACGAAAGAAAATGGTGTAACCGCAAACTCTCGGTCTCTCTTGTTTTCCAGGAATTTTCCGTTCAAATCACATTTAGGGAGCAATGGAACGACGAAAGGCTCAAATTTGACGATCTGGGAGGTAACGAACCAAAAACAAACTTGTTTTTTGCCTTCCAATTAAAGTTGGCTATGATATTGGGGTTCTTTTGTACGAATTGAGATTCGACCTCATTCGTATTCTTGATTTGTTTTCCCCATTTCAGGGCGATTCCGGTACTTGACCCTGACCGATCCCAAAAAGGTTTGGATGCCGGACACCTTTTTCCGCAATGAAAAGACCGGCCATTTCCATGCCATCCTGGTCAATAATGTATACGTCAGAGTGTTTCCCAATGGAGACGTACTCTTCAGTATCAGGTCAGCACTTGGAAGTATCAAAGAGCATATTATTTGGGTTGGAACTCAAGTCCACATTTAAGAAACATGCGCCGTTAGGCCGGCTTCAATTTTTTCTTGATTCGTAGGATATAGCATGGATATAGTTAGTGATGACTCAATTGTTAGACTAGGGTGGATAGATTACTTCTAGCTAAATCAACCCGTTCCTTTGTTGCGAAAGCTGCTGTGGATCGATCTAGCTGACCATACATATCATTACAAATTCACCATAGCTTAAAATTTACCCTAATCCGATTCATCCTTCTCTTGCAGGATTTCAATGACCCTGGCATGTCCCATGAATTTGAAACTCTATCCCATGGATCGTCAAACGTGTTCCATGAAAATAGCTAGTTGTAAGTGACATAATTGACATGTTAGCTCACTTGCAGAGTTCAGTATGTATTCAATCGAGTATGAATGTCACTCTTTTTAGACGGATATACAACTGATGACATCACGTATCTTTGGAAAGAAACCGACCCAGTTCAGATTGCCAAAGGCCTAAGTCTTCCCCGATTCAGTATTGAGAAATACTCCAGCAGCTATTGTAATGTCAAAACCAACACAGGTGGGTGGGGTCATTAGATCGGAAGAGCACACGTCAGGTTTGGCACATCCGTATTGAAGCCTTTGTGTGCACGAAACAACTCATTTTGTATGTAAAATTTACTCGGGGAAAATTCGGAGAAGAGAAAGTCCAATCATACAGTTCATATTGAAGGCCAGAAGAGATACTTCAGTTGTTATTCTCGGAATAGGTGATATTTTAAACACGCAACCTTGATAAATTAAGCGGCAAAAATCAAGCTTTGATGATTTATTTTGATTTGATAAGAGAAATATTTTTTGAGCGTTTAGGTGTGCTCTGCTTTCGATGGCTTTGGATAATTTTGGTCTCTAGGAAGAGGAACATCATGTTACGTCCAACCTATAGTAGTTTTTGGAACGTTTTGAACTAGAACAAATTTTGGAACAAGTCATGCTATGCCTCAAAAGGTTGAAGTTTTACTAAAGTATAGATCATAACAACATTGGCTTTTGAAGCGCTTAGCCTCGATTTACTCTTTGTCTCATTCGCTGACATTGTCCACAATGCGACCTTTATCAACGGCCTTCTTAAGATGAAGACGAACACCAAGGACTTGCTGATGTTGAATCTAATTCGTACAATATCAATCTGTTGAATAGCGGCTGGTCTTTTGTCGCAACTTAAAACATCCATTAACATAATTGACAGTTCTATCCTATGCAATGAACCTGGTGCAATTTGACGAGTACATCCCCTATCTTAATTCAAATCTTCAGCAAAGCGACCCTGAAAAGTGTCTTGTCTTTTAATAGTTTTGCCTGCTTGCAATTAAAAACTAATCTATTTTCGATATCAATTTTGCAATGAACGAGTGTTTGTTTTCTAGCAGGAGAAACATATTGAAATTATTTCGCTACTCGTTTTTGTTCAAGACTCAGCATGGTAAATGTCATTCAGTTTTTTGTTAAACTGTACATACAAGAAGTATTTCTAAAGACTTTTCAAAGACGAATCATTTTGTTCTTTACAATAATCGGGAAAGAATTGATGTAAAATCACTGTAGGCAAGAGAAGTGACTAGAAGTAATCCCTGTATGTACTACATAGAAAAGAAGTGCATGGCTCTTCAAGTGAGAAACCCACCTCCTCGGGAATGAAGTCGTGGAAAGAAAAATCATGGTAGCAAGTGAGCAAAGGATGGAGTTCACTCGTGTGTACCTCGTGTCATCCCAGACCAAAAGGTTGAACGTTTTCATACAAAATCACTAGAAACGATTTCTTGGAGTTCTGTTAACGTATGTGAGAGACTAGGGAGTTAATCACGGATTGTGAATTTAGCATTTCATTTAGTGTATGCTGGAAAATAGTAACGAAATCACAAGTAACGAAGTTACAATGAGCCACTCGTTTTCATCAAAAAGGGAATTGTCTCAACGTCTCAAAATGAGGATATGTACGTATATTGATCTAAAAAAATCCAATGCTGTTACTACAGTAGTGTAGTTACTCGTTCCTTTTTTCGACGTCCAAAGAGACTTTTTTCGGTTTTCTATCACCAGATGAAGGAATCTCGAAGCTTTTGAAGGAATCTTCCCAGAATTTGGCGAATGCCGAAACATTGGAATGACTGACAATGGGAATGGACATTTTATCTTAACGTATTCTGAATGGGAAAAGGTCAGGTGCCATTTGGGTTTAGCTCTTTTCAACATTGAACGCAAACGTGCCTTGAATGCAGTTTTTGCCACGCTTCATAGTTTGCCCGTCTCTATGGATAAAGTCTCCGCAATTGAATACAATTGGGCTCAAAGACCTGAAATGGAGCTAAGTTGTCAACAAGTGTGTGTTGACAGGGAATCATTTTTTGGCTTGTGTATGTTGCCAAATCTCAACATTTCCATAATTCACACCATATGCACAAGTGAATGGGCGGGAAGGTTTAAAAGTTTGACAATTCATAATATAAATGTTCAATCATAACTTTTTATGTTGTTGATATATACCATCAGCAGTCAGTAATTATCATGCTTCTGCAAAGTGCTGGACCTTCTTAGATTCTATTTTAGAGCGCAACTTCTTTCGCTAATTTGAGAGCGTTTGACTTTTTGCAAATATTTGCCCCATGGGTTACATTCCACTATGGTGCTATATTTTTTGACATATGTTGCAAAAATATTTATCGTAATATCCAGACATGCAGTAGCAAGGCCATGATGAGGCAATTGTCCCGAAATATTGGCCATTTAGATATTTGGTAATGTTTCTGTAGTGAATAACAACATTATATTTTGTACAAAGAATCGTTTTGTGATCAATTACTCACTTTGCACAAAGTAAAGACGGTGGTTATATTTTCTGGTTAAGTGTTTGATCAAATGCCAAGACATCTAGATATGTTTTTCTTTGTCAAAGAAGCAAAAGTAACAACTTTTGTGAAATACACATGTTTAAAAGTAACTCAGATAAGTGTGTTAAATCACTTAAAGCCCATTAAAATGCATCATTGTCAAAAACGTAGTCAATCAATATCAAACGTACTCTTATTTATGTATTGACCTAAAATTTCATAAACTTCTATTAAGCACATGCTTACTTATTATAACTCAAAAGGTTGCGTTTTACGCCTTAAAAGATCGAAAAATGGCCTAATTATCTTTCCAGTTGTTCCTAAGGAATATGATTGTCTTTTTCAATGACACGGCAAGAAATAATATTTCTGTATTTTGTTTCAGGCTTTTTTGAAAGCAAAAAGTAGCAAAAAATATCGCTTAAAACTTACAAAACATGCAAAACTGCCTTTCAATTTACTTAAGTGCTAAAAGATGCACTATCCTATCATGTTCCTAAAATGTTTCAACGATACCTGTGACAGTTTTATTTTCCAAATTGTCACTTTTTACAATAATTAATTTCTACGTACGAGCGATGTTTTTATTCATCGTTAGTAGAATTTTGTCAAAATTCAAGATTAAGCTTAATTAAAGTTGCGATTGACAAGTATGGCATCACAATTGTGAAATATTAACATTAAGTAAGTTTTAACCTATATTGCAAACTATATTCGGGTTTTTCTACCTTCTTCAGAAAAGTGAAATATTTCCATCTACATTTTAGGCATAGAAAAAGCTTATTATATTTCTTGGCAATTGCTTGAAGATATAACCGGAGCAATTTGTAGTCAAATTTGATGAAAATGCAATTTTTGAATACGAGATAGCTTATCGTTTGCTCCATGGATTTGAATAAAATTCTAGTTGGAAATGCAACTGCGGTTACTTCCAACATCTATTGATTACGTTCTTAAAATTGTTATCTCTTTTTAGGTTTTAAGTGGATTAATATTCTAATCTGAGCTAGAATCCAAGATGATTTTTTTTTCAAAGTTGTTCCTTATGTTTCAATAGCAACAAAAATTATCATTAGAAGTCTTGGCATTTCCAAAAAAACTTTTATCGGTATTGTGAGTAACATAAAGGGAACTGTAATCCGTTCCTGCGTACGTCACAACATGTCAAAACCACAAAGAAAAAACAGAAAGTGCCACATTACTGTAGAAAGAAACATGAGACTAAAATTTGTTCGCCATGACCAATTCAAGTGACTGGCCGCATAATGAGTGACCTAACAATCATTTTGAGAAGACAGGCAGCAAAGACTTTGACAAGGAAAAAGGCCAAGTTTTTGCGAGCAGTAAATCTACAAATGTCAAGCTCACGACTGAGAGAAAATTGGTTGGTACTCTTTGGAACTTCTAGTATGTTATTCCCAACGTGGCAATTAACCACTTGTTACAAAAAGAGATTAGACATCTGATCCAGGTCAGACCAAACCTGACGATGCCAAACCCAACGAATTTTACAACTTATGGGGACATTCAACATTGCTGAAAACTTACAAAACAATTTCCGTGTTTCATAGGCGAGTACAGCTGTCTGTCGGTGGATCTCGTGTTCAAACGCCAATTCAGTTATTATCTTATCACGATCTATGTGCCGGGCTGCATGCTGGTCATCGTGTCCTGGGTCAGCTTCTGGTTGGATCCACACGCCGTGCCTGCTCGAGTAGCTTTAGGCGTGACCACCCTTATGACCATGTCTACTCAAACCGCCTCGATCAACTCCGCTCTTCCTCCAGTGGCTTATACCAAAGCGATAGATGTGTGGCAAGTACGTATGCTCTTGTGTTATCCTATTCCGTATTTCATTAGACTCAGTTAGTATAAGAGCAAATTCATATTTAATGGATTATATGAGCTACCACTCTTTTGGCTTGAAACTACTCGTATGTTCCTCCGTCCTTTGCTTCCCTTAGGGTGTTTGTGTAACCTTCGTGTTTAGTGCCTTACTCGAGTATGCCCTTGTCAATTATGCCTTGAGAGCCTCTCGCAACTTTCGGCATCATCAAAGGATGCGACGCCATGGTTACCACTACTCGGACGATGACGACGGTGGCGGAGGAGGTGGTGGAAGAGGAGGAGGAGGATGTGATGGATATGACAATGACGAATATTACGGCCACGAGGATTCCAATCATGATCAAGATGGGAACGGGTACATGTTTGACCCACTTCAGGGGAATCGGTACGCCGGTCCAATTCAGCGCCAACGAAGGAACCAATCTCAATACGGCGGCAGAGGAGGAGGAGGAGGAGGAGGAGGTGTATTCAGTCCACACTCGTCAAGCTGTGCCTTACACAAAGAAACCAATCTGCTATTGGTAAGTTTGAGGAGCCACGAGACGAGCTTCGCAGGAACGCCGAAATTTGAGTGGTAGCCTTCGACCAGTTCTCAGATGCGCTTTGATTGATTGATTGATTGATTGGTTGAATGATTAATTAATTATTTTCAGGCCAATGCGGGGAGTTTCTCGTTTGGCAGTTCTGGCGGAAGCTTTTTTCCCAACTCGCTCAACCATGTGGCCAATAGCAGCAGCAACAATCCATCATCCTCACCTTCAACCAGTCAGAGTGGAAGTGCGCCAGTTGGACCCACGGGCAATGGGACCACGGGTAATGGAGCAACGGTTCCAAAAACTGTAGACGAAACCGCTCTTTGGGGGAGTCTCTCGAGGATTGTGACCTTGCCATTTGCCAAACCAAGGCAAATGGAGAAGGCCAAACGAATTGACGTGATCTCGAGATTTCTATTCCCAATGGTGTTTGCCATTTTCAATCTTGCTTATTGGATCAATTATTTGATCCAAGCTCGAGCCGAATACGATCTCACACAAGTGATCAAAGGTGGAGGATAATGAAGAAGCAAATATTGCAAAAGTTGTCCCCAGCTTGTGTGCTTTACTTTCATTTTATCCCAGAAACTGCAATCCCACCCTGAATGTACAATCCTTGTTCTTTACTCACTCCCAAGACCAAACCGAGTACCCATATCATTCACGTTTTCAATATCTCTAAATCAAAGGTCTCAATAAACTTTCGTTAGTTGCACGCAAACTTCAGGTTTTTTGCCCAAACAAATGTTTTCCATTTCCAAATGACAGTGTACGCATTCAAGTAAAGGTACTCGTAATAATCAAATCATGTGACGTATCAAATGGTGGTGAATTAAATGAGGGTACTTGAAGTGTTCACAGTCTTTCATTAATGCAATGAATGGTCCTTTGGAATCATCACAACTATATCGATACTTGTAAAACAAATCAAGTTTGGATATTTGTTAGATCGAAAAGTAACATCCTTCTGTTGATACTAGGAAGTAACTTCATTACTTTGCCCAATCGAATAGGGTAATCCAAGGATACCTTTAACAAATAATCAAAAGTCTCACTGGATAATCTCATGTTGATGTTGCACTGAATTGCTCATTCCTAATTCAAAGTTCTCATATGGGGAAATTCTAGACGGGCCATTCCAAGTTTGAAACTGAACATATTCATTTGGTTTTTGATGATTTAATATTCCTTCTGTTCTGACTTACGTCGCCCACATTTGATTTAAAGAATAGCTATCTTATGGGGGACATAAGTCGCTCCTCAGTTACTTTCGGTCGATTTCTCTCATAGCAAACATTGCGAAGATGTTTGCAAACATCATGAAGTCCAAACTTGTAGAATTTCTTAAAGTCCAGGAAGTCATTCCATTCCCTTTTGTCAGCGCGAGTTTCGAGTGCACTTTAGTACTGTTACCCAATTGATTAGGCACACAGAGTAGGTCTTTAAGGGACTAGAGAGTGATGAGTTAATCGATGTAGTCTATCTTGACTTTGCCATGGCCTTTTAGTTTACAGGCTCCACGAGATGGGATCCAAGGCAAGGTCCTCAATTGGTTAAAAAGTTTCATTTGTGGTAGGAAGCAATTCGTCAAGGTCGAGGGATTTTTAGTGTCATACATGGTGTCAAGTTGGCTGTTCCACAGGGATCCATTTTAGGGCTTTTTACAAAAAATGAGGCAGTGCTAGGCAACGTCAGTAATTACAAATGATATATGCGCAAACCAATAGGTCGCTTAGAATTGACCCAGAGATTGCTGTCAATTTCTTAACCTCAAATTGTGAGGTCAATCCTTGGGAAATGAATGTAGCGACATCTAACTCTCTTAAAGTCTGGTGATTTTTAGGATCACGATAGACAAAGATGCACAAGCACTGATATCAAACTTCGAAATTATCAGAATTCAAGAACAACTCCAACATTCAACTTACACTTGAAGTTGCTTTACAAGCAACGTTAGCTTTTTTGTACAAGCCCGGAAACAAACGGACACTAAAGAGTTCCTTTAATTTCATAAAGAACCAGGACAGGCTCTTAAGACGAAAAATTTGCTTTTGGCTTTTTTTCGCCGAAGTTTGCAGAATTCGAAAGGATGTTTTTTTTCGATTCTCAAGTTTATTCCCCTCTTATTGTTATGCCAGAGCCTTCTAGGGAGTCATGGCTCTTTTATTTTGTACGTTTTTTGTATGTTGCTTAAAAAAGAGTGATATAAAGGCAATGAAAAGTTCAATTCAAAGTTTGCGACCTTAATGGCTAGCAAGCTCCAAAATCTTTATTAAAATATATATCATTTTGAAATGGAAGCTTAACAAGCACACCCCTAGATACCTTGGTTATTACATGAATAATGCTAAACATGCAATTATGGTATCCCATAAGATTTTCAGCTGAAACAGCTCATGCCTGTGTGGCTGTTTCAGATCATTTCAACTCTAAGATCCGCTCTTATCAGTCCGTAGAAGAGGGGAAAAATGACGATCAAGAGGGGTCTCAATACTTTGGCAGTCCTCCATATGGTTGTCCAGCCCATTAAAGCTTGACTGAAGGTTTCTTCGCTTGAATGTTCTGGAATTAACGATGAGATTCGAGCGGAATGGGTCATTGATATGTTCACATAAAATTGCTTCCGCACAACGGGTTGCCAAAAGATGGGTGGGAGATCTAGACGTTGACTCGTCGATCTTCCATAAATTCACTTACAAATCGAAAGCCATGCCCAGCAGTCAAGACCCACAACTGTGCAATCTTTCAAGAAACCAACCTAAAAGAGAGAATCATGAACTAGTTTCATCGAAATATGGGCAGAGGGAGGAAGCGAGCTAAGACGCAGAGACTGAAGGATCACGTACACGTGCGTAGCATATAGAAATGAATATTGGTCGGACGTAGTTCAGACCAAAATGATCCCTGGTAACTGCTACTCCTTTTTTTGGCATTGTGTGCAATCCATCGACAAATGTATGTGGGGTTTTATGGATTATTGGAAAAGAGAATGGCCTGATCTGCAGATGGAAGAAAGATGTCGAAAACGAAGACGAAGAAGAAGACGAAGGAGGACTTGGGGACTTCCCAGGTGGTGAGGTGGGTTCCTTTTCGAACCACCGTCGCTCCCCAACGCCTTGAAACCAAACTGATAACCAATAAATCGAGAACATTCTAACAATGGCAAGTTTGTAAGGATGAACCACCACGTTGAGGCTCTACATCAGAATTGCTAACATAAGACCCAACAGACAAATATCATTGACAACTAAAATTGAAACCTAAGCCATGGGAGACAATCTATTTTTTCTACTCATTTGAAACATCCTTTTATGCGATTCATACAATATAAAATTATAGAACTGTCTTTCAGATCAATAGTAAAAGAACGGAAAGTTGACGGGTAGAAGTGACTGGATGTGGGCATGTGGTGAAACAAATCCCATCGATATTCAAGATCCTTCTTCCCTTTTTCTTCCACTCTTAGAACAAATATCTGAGTTGTTCTCGTTCGTTCTTCTTCCATTACCCACTGGTCGGCCAAATAGAGCCTTAGTATTCCAATCAAGCGAGAACTTAGTCCACTGCCCACCGGTCACATCATTGAAGTCCCAAAGCCCGATAGATTGCTCCTGGGTCGTTATTGTAATACCGGGAACTTTTTTGGAAGGTGACCAGGTACTTAAGACCTTATCTGGTAGTTATCCACATCTGGTCCGTCCTTCCCCGAGTGTGGGCTCATGCCTGGTCGATGACTTTCTCTGTTCCACTGACCATCCAAGAGATCTTCGTCTTCTTTCCCTTCGTGACTGGCCGTGCATGGTGACCCGAGAAATACCAAGAGAAAGAGCCACCACCCCAAATCGTGCCAGACTCCGGGTAATTTTTTCTCACACGCAAAAACTCCGTGAAAACTCGGATGACACGATAACCGTTTTTCCCCAATAACGCTAAGGTTCACATCTAAACTTTGAAACTGGAAGGCATCAACGTTGATTCGACCCAGTTCGATAACTTAGGAGCAAAGGACTAGGATTTCATTTCAGTAGAAGAGAGTGACGGCTAGTAATTATGGACTACCATCCTAAGGATTTCTGAGGTTTTCACATTACTCATTCTGCACTGAACTCATCAGGGGCATCATATCTCATCAATCCTCAAAGCTAATAGGCAGTGATCAATTCAGCTCATCTCCGATACGCAAGTTCACATCCTCACGGGCAAGTAGATCAATAGACAGATCGACCACGTGTTTTGAGGAGGGATCAAGCTGGTCCCCCTCCTCCTTTTACATTTGCGGTTGAGAGATCTCGGCGGAATGACGGGTGGTACTTAGCTTTTGTTGGGTGCCTACTTACATACGTGCACTTGCTAGAGGATGTCCATTTTCGCCTTGGGACCATCAAAGATCCTATGAAGGTTCCTTCACTTATTACCTCGAATATGATCGAACATCAGATACATCTCGTATTCATCATCCACATCATCAAAAAAGTACATTTTTGACGGCGATGTGAATGTCAAAGAAAGTGAGTAGTAGTAACCTTTGAGAACTCAGCAATCTGACCAGCTAATGGCCAACAATGTTGATCATGGGTAGACTCTGACTGGTTGATGTTGAACAGTTTTATTCGACAAACTTTTTCCTGTCCCCTTCTCGCACTTTCAAATGACACGAAATGTCCCTCCAAAATGAATTACCATACTTTCACTATCACTTGGAGCTTACAGGAAACGGCTGACGAGAGAGCAAAGCATAAAAAGAAACCGGAGCACCGACCGACAACTGACCCTTAATTTCATTGGCACGCTGCGTGTAGGCGTACATGCTTGCTTGCTGGCGTCTCTTTAAATGTATGAAGCTTTCGAGGTGGAATGGTTCAAAGACATGCAAATTTAAAGGGAATAATTACTTGAGGGATTTCTAACACAACAGCAGATACTCGTGGGTCTGGCTGGCTCTCAGTCTCGACTTGGCCAATGAATCTCTTTTTACACAGAGAATATGCAAATTTCTCACTGAATAATCCATTCAATGTCAGCCTTGAAGCCGCATTCTTCGTAGACATCTTTTGTCTTGTATTTCATTCGGCTAAAGGCTTCTGAGAAATAGTAAAGGTTTGATTTGGAATGCCATTTGGGAGAAGGTCTTATCTGGTGGAATAAAACGCAGCATGGAAGTAGTCTTGGGGGGATTCGACTTTGAGTGCGTCTACCCATCTTAATCTTGGCACAATGTGGCAGGAGTCTCGAAGTTGACCTGATATCAAAATCTGAATTCCTCGGCATGTTCCATGCCCGGCTTATGTATAGGAGGAATGAAGTTTCTCTTTGCTCGTCTTCTCGTAACATCTTGCCCGGACACCCATCCAGAACTGGAACAGAGAACCCCAAATAAAAGAGGCATTCTTGGGAGCCCAGCTTGAGAAGGTGAAAGAAGGCGCCAATCCCTCCAAAACTTGTACTCACTCGTCGGGTCCTTTTGGTGTGATGGCCTCGTCTTCGTCTTCGTCTCCCTCGTTCTCGTTCGCCTCCTCCTTTTTACTCCTTGTGCGGCGGCTTTGGTAGCTGTCGTGACACATGGCAGGAGCCTTGGCCTTTATTTTGCGCGCACTTATTTCCACAAGAGAAGCCCATCGCCCTTCAAAATCGAGTGGAGTAAATTTACCGGTCTTCTAAGAAGATCTGAGAAGAGCGAGAAGGAGAGGCTGCTACTGAGACTTCGTCTCAAGAATCTATATTTTTCTCCGAGTCTAACTTTGCTCATAAGGGCCATCTGACTGACTGGTGCGGGCTGTGATGATAGTACGAGTAGGACCAGAAGTGGCGTCGGACCAAACCCGCTATGCTTAGAAAGGGGTCGCCAACGGATCAGCTGGTTAGATGTCCCTTTCTGCTTACTCCTCCTTTTCCTCCTCTTCCTCCTCCTCGTCCTCCTCTTCCACTCTGGTTTGTCAGCCAAGGCCTCTTTCTCTACCCCCTCCCCTCTCCTTGTTCCTTCATCTTTCTCCTCATTTCAACTGCTCGTCTCCCAACCATTTTAGTGGCCTTTGCTCACTCTTGTTCTTTGGGTCCAAGCCCTTGGCAGAAGTTGTACCAACAACAAATACCAAAGGCCGAAGTCTTCCGGCGAGGAGGAAACAGTGGTAGGTCCATCTTAGGGCCCTCGGCCTTCAAGAGGCGACCCACTCTTTGGGGTGCCCACCACCGTGCCCGCTTTTTCTCCTTCCACCCGCACGTGCATTAGACGTACGTAGCACGCACCAGCAGCCTATGTCCGTGTATTCCCGCCTGACTTCGGTGTCCTTCTTTCATATTGGCCCTCGGGACTTGGATTGTGCCCGCTCTCTCTCTCGCGTTCCGCGCTTGCTCTCCCACTCACTTTCAGCTTTTCCTGCCCAAGATGAGGAGAATTTTCTGCTGAGATCTGTTAAGAAAACAGAACCTGCTTAGCTCAAGTCCCTCTCCAGTTCTGTCTCCTCTATCCCAAGTTCCACCCGAGGAGTCGTTCGTAGTCGACGACGCCGGCTTCTTCTACTACAGGAACTAAACTACTACTACTTCTTCTTCTTCTTCTTCTTCTTCTTCTTCTACTACTACTACTACTACTACTACTACTACTACTCGTTTCCACAGTCCCCAAGTCTCACTGTTGGTCTTCACCAGTTGTAACCGTACGTTGGCACGCGGCGTTCGCAGAAGGTTCCTTCTCACTGGTATGTCTTGTTTACTTGCGTTGGAACTTGAAACAATTCTGTGACAGTAGGGAAACGAGTTCTGGTTTCTTGCGGGACTTGTGCCACGGGTTTTCTGGCCCTTTTCAAGCTCGCTTCAAAGATCGTGTGTTTGAATGATTTCCCACCACAGTGAGGACAACACGTGGACCCAGTTTTGAAGGAGGTAGTGAAAGTGCACAACCAACCGTACTAGGATCCCTTGCTGATTGAAGGGAGTGCTGATTCGTCATTATACCGCTCACTCAAGGAGGATGAAGAAAAGATATGAAGAACAAGCTATGATCAACAAAAGGACCTTGAGTGACTAGCCCTTATTCTGCCAACCAAGAGAGGCTCTTTTTTCTCTCACTCACTCCCTCACTCACTCGCTCGCTTGGGCCTTTGCTCTGTATGATTCATAATCAAGACAGAACCAGAGAAGTGCAGAGGCGATGCAACAGAGAGGCGCCCTACAACCTCATCATGCCTTTCAACAGGAATGTATTTGTGGGTCTGTGTTGACCTCAACAACAGCTGACCTCTCCTG
Source organism: Tigriopus californicus (assembly GCF_007210705.1). Taxonomy (NCBI): domain Eukaryota; kingdom Metazoa; phylum Arthropoda; class Copepoda; order Harpacticoida; family Harpacticidae; genus Tigriopus; species Tigriopus californicus. Next base: position 6,298,227 of record NC_081440.1, on the reverse strand, counting down.
ACTGACTACCCTACATCAATATTCTCTTCCATCCTCAACCAACCAACCAACCAACCAACCAACGCAACGTGCACCATCGAGACTTCTTAGAATCCTTCTTAGAAGTCAAGATTCTACGCTCTCTATTGGTCTGATGTAGTAAGTTGGTGCTGGAGCTTTTCCCTACGACAAGGATATTAGTTTGAAGCTTCTACTATAACTGCTCTTCAACCAAGACCATGACCAACTAAAGTCCTCACCTCGTCGTCACCACAGAGATCTTCTTTTAAGGTAAGAAAACTGGCCTCGAATCCAAGAGCCTTTCAAAACAGCCAATGTGTAGATCCAAGCCATATACTGTTTCCTTCCTAACTAACAAGTGTCAGAAGCATCTTGAAAGGTGAGCTGAGCCAAGGAAATCGGATATCTGTTACTGTGAAGTAGAATTGTCCTTTTGGGGGTTGGTAAATGGGTAGAGTGATTCTATTGGAAAAACCAAATCCAACCGTTATGGATAAGGAGTAATAGATTACCCACAATTTGATGTTGACTTTTTTCAATTCGATATTGCTTCTGGTTTAGAAGCGCTCAGGGCAAAAAAAATCCAATTGGACGAAATTCTTGAAAGCCCATAAAACATATCCAAGTCCTAAAATGGACAGAGTAATCTAGGAAAAAGTTGCACTCTTTTTGCTCCGATTTCATCTTGATTTCCTTTGTTCAAGATTTTAGGGCAACCTTGAGAAGCCTTTTTGTGTTGAGATTTTTACTGCTCACAAATCTTGGATGCTGAACTTTATTCGGAGATTACGCTCGCTTCCAACGATTGGATCCCAACATTTGCTAACCTCAAGAGATCTTTTGTTTCATTCCCAACTGTTGGTTTGATTTTCTTTTGAACTGAAAGAGAAGGAGATAGACTTTCGTCAATCGAGGATGTCTGTTTGTTCAGTCCCCGGAAAAAGGCTACAATTTGCGCGGAATGGGGTCACAAAATTCTCCTCATTTTGGGCACTTTATTTCCCGCTATTAACCCTCGACTTGCCAAGCGAATTTGACTTGTTTTTACAGGGCTCTTCAAAAAAGGCAAAGAGCTCTTAATTCGGCGGCTAGCAAGCGACTTTTCCTTATGGTCGGAGGCCTGAAATGACTTGGAAATAATTGGAAGTAAACCGACTTCATAATGTTAGGCCACGTTTTGAAAATACATGTTCCTGAAACCGATACTTCTCTTGAGCCATTCTGTTGAGAATGTATTTGGGGAAAAATAAGGGGTCCTCTAGAACCTTGAGATGAATTGAGTGCTGCTGGTTCCATTTGAGGCGCATTCCACTTTGAAGAGAGAAAAATTCCAGATTTTATCTTGGCAGGAATGGATTGTCGCGCCTCTTCCTAGAGCCAAGGAAGGACCGCTCGAGGCTTTCTTAGTGGATCTTTTGTGAAGGCCTCCGAAAAAGAGTCTAGGGAATTTCGAATGGCAATATAGCCCAATTGAGGACGAAAAGACTTCTCTTTCTTCTTCTTTTTTTCCTCTTCTTCTTTTTTGGAATCGACAGTAGGTGGGTGCCATCAGTGGTTGGTTGGCTCTCTTTCCATCGGCCGTTCTCACGGGCGTCGTTGTTACGCGTGTAACTCGATCCATTTAGACCTCCAAAACTGCAGCTATCAGCAGAAGGGCCAAACCAAGGCCACAATGCTTTCCCGCTCTCACTCACTCACTCACTCTCCCACCCTCCCTTCGTCTTCCCTCGGGATTAAGGGGAACTAGTTAGAGCATCTCCAGTTTGCCACGAAAAGGGTTTGGCGCCAAAATCGAGTTCGAAGTCACGGCCATTTCATTTTGACAAAGAGATCTTGGATAATTTATGGTTATTGAGAGACTCATTTAGATCCCTGGAAAGACCCCCCCCCTCCCCCCCGAGTGTGGATGAAACCAAAGATTAGTGAGAAGTCGGAGTGTGTGACCTTTATTGGCCTTTCAGTGTCTTTTTGGATGGAAGAACGAAAATCCCCGAAGATTTTCAAGTTCAGGGATATTCTGCTCTTGGAACCACTTCCCTCCCGTTTGAGTGTGTTTACCCAAATTAAGTGCCTCTTTCCAATAGAAAAACCCATTCCAAAGCATTTTGGAATCTACGAGTACATGAAACTCATCTGTTTCTGTTCCATGTTTGCACTTGAAAACAAGCCTGAAACACTCAAACTGATTTTGAAAGCCAGTAAAATATCCCATTGGTTTTACATGGTCTTCTTCTTCTTAGGCCAATACCTATGATTTACCAAGTTTAAATCCAACATCCAAAAAACTGCAAGGCAAAAATACAGTCCACAACCTACATTCATCGTTCCAATTTGTTCATTTAGTAATACGGGATGTGGACCAATGTGAATTGGTTGGAAATGTGTCAATTGCTTTGAATTATGCTCCATCGTTACTATTCCATAAAGATCCACCCTTTCGTAGCCAGAAGAAGCTCCAACTGATTTACAACCATCTAATTTTCGCTTGATTACTCTTGTCATGCTATTTGTACCTTGGGGAAAGTGCTGCACCGGTACTAGGCTGAATGGAGGCCACGAGGATATGAAGGAGTCGTCTCAGACGGTAATTTTGGTGCTCGTCTTGTTTTGTCCGAGTAGGTTGAGGTTGACCCCTAATGAAAGAGACCCCCATTGGAAAGCGCATTTTCTCGATTCCATTGACGAGAGTGTTTTGTGGGGTGGTCCTTGTGTGTTTAAAAACAATGCAAAGACAACCAGCCGCCTGTTTTTTAAACTGAAAAGAACGATTATTTTGTTCAGAGTTTGAAGTTTTATTTCATTCTATTTTCTGTGATGATGGAATCAATTAATTATTATTTTTAACATTCATGGTTTAACCCAATTACACTTCATTGTAAAAGAATCCTCATTAGACCACTCTGCTGCCATAGAAATATCAAGTATCTGATCCTGAATCTTGTAGAAAAGTTGCTCGTGATGGAGAAGGCCAAAATAGTGAAGTCTGTTTTAGCAATGAAATGTTAAACTGCTAAGGCTCATATGGTTAATGGGTTAACCAGAACCCTTTCAAGACTTCGTGTATCTCTAGCACTTTCCGAAAAAGCGATGCAGTTTTAGAGTCATTTCTCATTACTTTAAAATCGAGCCGGGCTTTAAGTAATCGTTGGATGCAGAGTCGGTTTTGGAACAATCGAATAAGAGCTATAAATGTGGGAACATGGAGGAGAAAGAGGCAAGAGTGAGACGGTGAGCATGAGCCAAATGCTGACTGCATGCAAGAAGCTTGCAAGAACGTCTTCGGTGAACAAACGGTGCTGCTCGAAATGGGAAGGAAAAACTTTCACTAGCTCCATTCAAACGTCAGAAAATTTGAACAAAGAAGAAAAAGAGAAACTTTTTGGCAGTCCTGACCTCGGAGCTTAGAGGGCGTCTCAATGGAAAGGTTTTATCTTCATTTCTTTGTCTTCAAATGCCACCTGGAACCATTGGGTTCGTTATTAGCTTGAATGCTATACTTTGGAATGGTGCTCAAACATCCTTCCATCCAATGGACGATCCAGAATGAATGTTGGTCTAATGAGCGCATCCACAAACGGATAGAAAACTCGCTCTGGAGAGGAAGAGAAGGAAAAGAAGAAAGAGAAGCCGAATGGAGGATGGAGGATGGAGGACAGAGGAGGACGTTACCTATATGTATTGGTTGGCTTCGGCTGCCGCATTTGCCTCATTCAGTCTACCACATGTCATGTCGATCTCTAGTGAGTGACATGAAGCAGATTTTTCCCAAGACAAAAAGCTTTTACCTTAATTAACGAATCGAAAATGGATTTTCACAATTCATCTGTCACTTTCCGGCTAACCAGGAAAGGAGCCTTTGTCAGAGGGATTCGACGGCAGTGTGGGAACTGCAGTTTAGAGCCACCCTCCAACGAACGACCTCCACCTCCACCTCCAAAGAGGCGTGCTCTTCCATCCAATGGCGGATGAAAGTCATGACTGAGATGGGAAAGGAGGCCAATTGGCTTATTTTGGGGGTTCCTCATGGGATTTAAGGCCAAGCAACGAGGGCTTTTCCAAATCCACCCCAGTTCGTTAGTCACATACCAAATGAAGAGAGGATCAGAGCAGGTTGGATCGGATTGGAGCTAAGTTCGAGGAAGTCAGAGGAGTAGCGAGGAATACAAATCAAACGAGGCCAACCAAACTTGACACCACACAGGTCGGTGTCTTCGTTGTCGAATGAAATTAAGTTTGCCTTCTTCCGTACGTACAAAGCTTGCATTGTGTCGGTCGCCTTGACCCGCCCGATGAAATATAATCAGCAAAAACTGAAGAGCCTCTTCCGCCTCCTCGGTTTCCGAGGAAACTAATTACGAATATGAGACTTCAGGCCACAGCCTTTGTTTGTTGAGTAACGACGTTTGATTTCAAGCCAGACTAATGATTTCCGTCGAAGCCGCCACACTCAAAGGCTTCGACTCAGACTGGGAGGAGTTCGGTCTTGACTCGAAGACGAGTTTTTCTGTTGTTAGCAAAAAGCAGGCCAAAATTCCCATGCTCTAATGGGAAAACCATTGTGGGTCTCAAACCTAGCAAACCTCTTCGACGTTCTCGTGGGAATCGACCCTTCAAAAGTATAACATGACATGATGGTTCAGGGTTGGGTTTCTTCGAAGAGGGACCCCAACTATGAGCTGTATGGAGGAAAGTGGAAGGTATTAACTCTTGTTCGAACATTTGGAGCGCCTTTTTGAGCCTTGCACCCGAGACCGGATCTAGCGTAGAACATGTCTTCTGGTTGAAAGGAGTAACGTTCAAGTTACGAGACAAACGACTTGCTGGAGTGCATGTACTAGTTGGTAGTATATTTTTGGAATACTACCGGACCATGGCTACAGTCGAGGAGATGAAATCTGACGATAGGACTAGTTGCAATGCGTATTGTTCATAACTTCGAGTTCCCCAAAGGAGCCGAGGGGTCTTTTCGAGGCCTCCCTGTCTCGGTGGTTGAGCCATAAAGTGTAACGACGTATCCCTGGTACCCGCATTAAATTGTGAGTCTTGATGGCATTTAGAGCCTTATTGCGACAAAAGTAACATACAATAAACTGGGAGTGCTCGGGATGGGGAACTGAACAAAGAGAAAAGCCCGCAAAGCCAGGAAGACGACAAGACCCAGAAATCAAGATCACCTTAGAATTCAAAGCCAGTGTACGTACGAGTATAATCGAATGCAGGACTGGAATATATTTGCTTGGTCAGCATTCCATTATCCTGATTGAAAGTGGCGTCAGAGTCAGGCTCGGGTAGGGTTTGATATTGTACCTCCGTCGTCCACGTTGGTCGAAGAATACCCAAGTCGCTGGCGTTTCTTTCGTTTCTCTCGTTTCTCGTCGCTCGTCCGTGCTTCCTCGGCCCCCGCCGCTATCCTTGTTTGTCTTCACTCTAAAAATCAGGGCAGCCTTGTCCAAAATCTGAGAAGAAGTCATTTGTTTCCCTGTGGTCGTACGTGGACTCGTGGAGGAGTCGAGTAGCCCTCTGGAGTTCTTTCGCGATGACCCTTCCCCTTCGGCCAAGAGGAATGGGACGACAACAACAGCAGCAGGAACAGCACCACCACTACTACCACCACCACCACCACCACCAGCAACAACATGAGTCGGGAGCGATCTGGGATAGAGTGAGGCCCAATTCGGGTTAGATAGCGGCTGACTAACTGGCTGACTCGGCCTGAAGGGTCGACTCCATGGCCCCAGTGACCAACAACTCGCTTACGTAGTAGTCCTTCGCTCGAGGTCAAATTCATCTGCTGATGGATCGTATGCTCAAGTCCTGACATATTTCGACTCACAACATCTTGGAGCGTTTTCTCCTTTGGGGAGGGGGGCGTGTTTTTGTCTACGCACGCTTCCTGCTTCGTAATGACTGCACCTGGATTGATTGTGGTTTATGGTTGCCAATCTAGCTCAACGATGATCCACCGTGTAGCATGACAAGTTTGAGCCTTTAGAGATCCTGCCAGACAGCCAAAGAACGACATTGGGAAAGACTTACATCCTGGTTCACTTCCGACTCAAAAGGGTGAGATGAAAGCTTTGCCAACAATAACAATTGGATTTTAGGGGCTTGCAGAGGTAATCCAATTTGATATGGCAACACAGACCACGATCTTTCTCTCTCTCTCTCTCTCTCTTTCTCTATCCATCTCCCTCTGTGTTTCGCCCTGTCTTTCTTTCCTTCTTACTCTTTCTCTCTCTCTCTCTNCTCTCTCTCTCTCTTTCTCTATCCATCTCCCTCTGTGTTTCGCCCTGTCTTTCTTTCCTTCTTCCTCTTTCTCTCTCTCTCTCTCTCTCTTTCTCTCTCGCCTCTTCTCGGATAGGGTTCTGGTTAGCGTGGAGGGCTTAAGTGAGCTCTACTAACCGGGTCCAAAATTATGGCTTAGAGGCAAAAATAACAACCAGTCTCGTTTGGAATGGTGCAGAGTCCTGGTACTCATACGGCACAATGAACAGTATCCAGGACGATAGCTCCATACACACAACAATGGCTGAGCCATGACTTATCATCGCACAACAATAAGAGACGACGACCAGGAACACTGCTATTTTGCTAGTCTCCCTATGTTGTCCCAGTTTCGCCATCCGCCCGTTGATGATTTTTATGATAGGAATAGTTGGCAAAATCGCCTTGGACAACCTCAAATGGATGGTTAAAAAAGAAGGCCGTAAACGTAAATAGTGAAAAGACCATGATTATTCAGATTGATTGGAACCACGGAATCTTTTAGTTTCCCGTGCGAGATTTACTGACTGATAATGTTCCAATATCTAGTTAACGAGTGACTATATGACCTGATTCATCTCTCAGAATGGAGAAATGCCGACCCAGCAAATGAATATATTCATCATTTATTACATACTGACATCCCATTTTATACGAGCAGGTCGCTGGCTTGTACTTAACCTTGGGTCTTGGAACATATTGGTGCCATACTTCATTCCTCCCCCAAACCTATTGACGAAGCAGTTCTGGTTCTCCTGCGGTGACGATGGTTCGTTCCTTCTTCTTGGCCATTGCATGTTCCCAATCCACGTGACAATCTCCGACCCTACTACATCTAACTTGAGCTCTCCAGTAGCTACACTGCACCTTTAGTCAGTACTGTAACTATTACCAGGTCCCCTCTTACTACTGCTACCAAGTATGAAGGGGAGGGAAACGAAGACGTCGATGACGACGACAACCAACGTAGAAGCTCTGTATCGAGTACTACTGTACTACTAGTACTACTACTACTACTACTACTACTACTACTACTGCAAGGTGGAACTGGGCACAGTTCAGACGACAAATGTCCCTTTACCAGTCCGAGCTCGAGACACAAAGTCTCCACAGATTGGTGGATCTCGTGTCACAATGGCAGTTTCTTGTGGACATCAGCACAAAATTTGAGGCTCAGAGGCCATGGTCCCTGAAATCCATCATCTGGGAGGGAGAGCGTGTCATTGGAATTCCACATGGGGCTCACCATCGATGCTGGGCTCTTTTTACTTCCCTTACGTGTTTTAGACCATCCGTTTTATCTATGGGTGCGTGCGAATGTTTCAGAGCCTTGAGAGGAAGAGAATGTATTTTCTATAAAGTCTAAATATATAGAGAGAAGGCCAAGGCTCGACCATTCTAACCAAAGTTGGCCAACATCCGCCAACCTCGAGTCTGTCCATTTTGTAAGTCGGGGTGGAGGTTCCAATTGTTGGTTCCTCGGGCAAATTTGCACCTTTGAAAGTTCGACAGCAAAAAGTTTACCAAATTCAGTGGCTTGTCCCTCAATCTATTTCTTGCGCCTGGAATAGAAGTGCTAATTTGCGTGGCAGTCACTAACATGTGAAAAAACAAAAGAAACGCTACCAAAAATGAACTCTCCACAGATCTGTACCTGCAACATTCCTCGACTCTGGAACAGATCTTTGTATCACCTTTGACTGGTCGACTACTCGTTTCTATTGGTTCCACGGCCAAACATACACTTGTTTGGATAGACTCATCGCATGAGCCACTACCTCTTTTCATCCATATCCTGCCTCTTGTGTGCGTGAATCACTAGTACTACCCCTGCTCTTCGTTGCTTATGTGGAGCTTGAAATGACATTTTCTCGCCAGACCGGTAATTCCTCATGTGTCACTTGCTCACTGATTTTCCGATGGATATGCTGCCACTTTCTCTCTGGTTTAGCAGACTCCCGAGTTCGCCCCAGCTCACTTTGCTGACTCGGTTGGAGCCTCGCTTTCACTTCTATCGTGCCTACCAATGAGAGGGAGAGAGAAAGAAAGAGAGAGAGGAAGAGAGGGAAAGGAAGCGAAATTTGAAGGCAACCATGTGCATAATGAGGGAAAATGGGTCTCTTTTCAAAGAGTCGGCCCTCCGTATGTACAATAGTATACCTAGGTAGAGTGGTCCGCATCCAGTTTCCGTGCGTACGTATACTCGAGGCCAAAAGGGCTTGCTTAACTGGGTTGATGCGATTTACACTGTCATATTTGTTCGATGGAAAATCAGGTCGTGGAGGAAGTGGGCTTTGTATGTACGAGGTATATGTGCATGCTTTTCTTGCCTTGCTTCCCGGTTCATTCCTACTCATCTTTGGTTCTCATGCCCGTTGGCCCATGTGCATGAACTGGGCAATTAAGAGCCTAGTCAGACTCTAATGAGGTGGCACGTTCTAACTTGGAACAGACTGCTAGCAAATTGGACACGTAATTCATCTTAGCGGAGGAGAATGAGCCCTTGAAGATAGAAATGGTTTGGGTTTCGTTGGAGGCATGCGACTAGGCGGGAGTCTTGCTTTGCTCTATAATAGTGTTCCATCATGCTCTACTAAGTGAAATAGCAATAGAATTCGTTAAGGAGATTATTCAGAGTGCCGCTCTTTACACATAAAAGAAGGTTCATTCTCAACAGTTAGTATGAAGCTCGCTCTCACCAACATACACGTACGTACATGTATGAGTACTAGTATGCATAGAGTGCCACTGTTCGAGCTCGTCTCAGCCCGACACAATAAGAATTACAGGAGTAGATCAATCAAATTTTCCTTCAGAGCTAGCCCATCCAATCTCTGAAATTGAGGGAAAGTACACAAGTTCCAGTGAAAAAGTGGCGGAGGTTCAAGAGAATAGCGTGATCCTCGGACCAACTTTGGAACTTAATCGTCGTACCAGATCTCGGCAAAGTTGTACTAGTGGTAAAAATTGCAAATGAATAAGTTCTTGTTCCTAGAACAAGTTCCACTTCCATTCATATTGTCTTGAAACTGGGATTCCCAGCAATAGAGTGTAGAACAACCATCAACCATCACGGATAAGCCCATTTTGAGCTGTTGGAGCTTGTCCTTGTGCAGGCGGTGTTGCATTTCGGTGCAAAAACGAGAGAAAAAAAACCTTTATTTGAATGACAAATGACAGACAAAAACGCCGATTGCAGTTGAGTTGGAACAACGTACTTACTATGTTGAACATATTTATCGCGTGAGTGGCTGCAAAGATGGCTCTACGTTTCCATCCATCTCTAATTCTAATTAGTCTGGCATGGCAGGGACTGAAGATGGGCCAATACTTTGACTTTTGCAAGGTCAATAATAAAGAACATTTCTTATGACAACGTTATGACTCGATTCTTTTGGGAGTTGGCTTTTGAAGCACACTCCCAATAATATTGGCAAGTAAAACGGTTTCGGCTACCTTTTTAGCTTACCCTCAACCTAATTGTGGGTAGCAAAAACGTTAGAGACATGTTATTACACCACATGAACAATATTTTGTAATCTGAACTTATCGCAGCTTCGTTTTACTCAAGTGGGTATGTTCGTGTTTCAAATTGTTTTTGTCGTTCATAAATCGTGGTCTCTTGCTCTCGCTCTCTCTCTCTGGTTTTCTCCCGGATGACTGAAGTCTTCAAGTCAGTTGTTCCACTTCAATGAGCTGGCAACAACCACTCATTGTGCACCTAATTGGTGTGCATACCCTAAATGGGTTCTCAATTAACCCAGATTAAGTGGAACTTACATGTTCATTCAGCGATAGTACCACCACCTGAATGCAATCTCCAACATTTCCTTCCAGCATTCATTGCACAACACGTTTGCAGAGGCTGACTTTGACAGAACGCAATTACTTAGTCCCCAAGAAGACAAAATGACCGGAGATCTCACTTCAAAGAATCATGGGATTTGGATGGAGTAACGTGTACGAGAAGTGCACTCAATGGGCTCAAAGGCACGGGAATAGTCGGAATCCTAATGATGGCTTTCAGCTTACATACCATTCACTGTGCCATTACTTACGAGCATATCCTCGCCCAAGAAGTAACAAAGAAGGCAAATAAGTCAACTCATGGAGTTGACTTGGGCTAAGAGTATCCAATTATGGGCCTCGCCATGTATATTGCTTCTGTGATCTATCCTAAGCTATGTAAGGCTTAGCGACACATTTTTCCGAAATGTTCTAAATCAGAGCATATTTATGGACGCATGATCTTCTTTCTCTTGAGTGTGACCGGACTTGAATGCGATGTGCCATGTCTAATGTTCCCCAAATCCGTAGACCATGAAAATCTCGTGCTTATGCACATCGAAAGTATACAAATATACATGTATGAGTGTCTCTATCAAACGATTGATCATTCACTCTAAACAGAGTGGTCGTCGACTATGCGACTCTTTATTGGCCTGGTTTCCACTCGGCCATCGTGAGCGAGCCCACGAGGCTACTACATTGCGGCTGGTGGGAAGGAAGATGGCGTGGTTTCGGGGGTTTCGGTGAGAAAGGAGAAGTCGTCGAAAAAAAAGACGAACTCCATGGAGTCGTACGACTGCTACATGTGTACTAATCCGCTGGCAAAGGACGACTTGGTGGTCTCCTGATCTTTTGTGCCGTATGGAACCCATACTTGGTTGAGTGTTATTTACTTGCCTTCAGGAAATTAAGTTGGCACGAGACACGATTGGCCGTGCCAAAAAAGACATATTAGTCACGAAGAGCATGTAGGATTAATTGTTCAGTATCAAAGAAGAGCTTATGTGGGCAGGCGATTGCGTGGGATATACGGTGTGTCCCGCAAGTGAGGGAAACACTTATTCCAGTCGAAGCTCACGATCAGATCACCTTAAACCACATCTGTGTTCCTTGTCTTTTGTTCCCAATTGAGACATCAATATGTGCCAAACTCGCACGAAACAGGAACATGAGGGTGAGAATTTGAGTGGTATAAGTGGTTATAGAATGTGCGATATATATCAAAATTTTCAAGAATTGTTACAACAACAGCGTTATAAAAAAGATGAACTATCTTTTTTTTTAAACTCTAGAGAACTCTGAGTAACATTGGTACTATTGGCTATAGTTTTATTGTATGAAACTTTTTACTTTATTGAATAAATTTATACCCAAAATATCTAAAATAGAAAAATGCTTTCAAATTTTTGATAAATTATGCGCTAAATGTTACGAATCATAATTTATGAAAAATGAGATGGAAAATGGAAAATTTTAAAATGCTCTGGAACGCCCATTTTGTAACCATTGGTATAATAATATTCTCTGCCAAGCATGTACAAGAAACCAGGGATTGTATCTATCAAGGAATGCTGGCTTTTGCTTTTGTCGTTACTATCATGGTTGTTGTTTTCCTTGATGTTAAGATATAGGTCTCAAGATATGAGTGAGCCTGGCTTTGGTCTGATTCGTAATATGCATCCCATGTACTACTCTTCGACAGCCTTGTTGGATATCTACGTACAAACAGTGAGTGAGCCTGTTTCTAGCCGACAAAGTGCTACACTTCCATCATTATCTGTCCCAGACACCTAGAGGACATTTGGGCTCCAAAGTTGTTGGCGTGGGTTCGTTCTTGTTGTAGTAATGTAGGTATATGCATATGAACCAGCAGGATGTAGTCGTATGTTCCATCGCTCCCCAGGATGGATGTCCCAATGCTCATTGGCCTTGAGCGAGGACTCTTCTGAGAGTCTCAAGAGTGCATGCAGGTCGCGTTCGAGTCGGGTCGGTTCTCGAGGCTCGTCTCATGCATAACTGAAATCAATCACAGATGAGACCCTGAAAGCCCACGGTTGACACAAGAATGTGTTTTGAGTGGGAACAAGAAGAAAGGACGTTACTCGATATCAGAAAGAAAAAAAAACCTTTTGGAGAGGATTACCTTGCATTTGGTATGCATTTTGTGTTTAGATCAAATTACTCGCTAAATATAGCAATAAGATTAACTTGTTGTGAAAGGACTTGAAATCCTTTTTTGCTCAGTCCTCGGAGACCTGAAATCGCGGTGCCTCTCCTTACTTGCTTCTTGTTCTCACTTTTCTGAATAGGATCCTCTCGTGGTTATTAACGCCTTACAAATAGGACGTGGTTCGTAGTGTTCATGGTTGAAGATACATAGATGGATCGGTGGGAGCTAGTGCTGAAAAGAATTGGAGTGAGGGTGACTCGTACGTACATCTTGTAATTATTCATGGCTTAGGTGGAGGTTCCTCGCAGTGCGAGCAAATTGCTTACCCAAGGTACAAATTGGATAAGACATTCGTTGTAACGTAGGAACGACATTCACTTTCACTCTATCTAATCGCTCATCAGGTAGTGAAAGATTAGTGCGAGAATAATATCAGGTTAGGACCTGACACGTTGGCTACTCTCATCGACCATAAAAAAAGGCAGTCTCAAATTGAGAAAGACTGGCCAACGACGGCTGGCCTTTCCATCGATTGGCCTTGACCCTTGGGAGGATATTGGCAATTTTTTAAATGCCCAATTTCAGTGGGCAGAGAAAACAATTTATGAGATTGCTACTGGCCTTTTTGGTGCTGAGTTCTCGGGCTTGATGCAAGCAAATGAAAACTTGGAAGAAGAAATTGCATCTCCCATTTGGGATAATGTGGAGTTTGGGTGTGGAGTTTGGGTTGCGGGGATATATGTAGTGTTCGTGTTGTGCATCCCCATCACAATCACTCGTGGTTATACAACTATAGAATTCATTCGTCGAGCATATTTGACAGATTAATCTTGGCAAGTGCTATTATGCGATGATCTGAGGCGAGATTTGCCACCCGAATGCCTTGCTTTTAACGTTGACAGAAACCGTTCAATTCTCCAGGGATCGTGAGAAACGGACCCAAAATGAGGGCCTCCCTTCTTCTCAGCAATGAAAAGGGCCACTCATGATGGTGCCTTGAGACAATTTCATTTTTCATGACACTCCCACGGTTTTGAGACTAGACGACTGATCTGATGCCATTCGTTATCGGAAGGACATTCAAGACCGAGCCAAATAGAACAAGTTGGGCAGTCTATGTTGAAGCGTGAAGCTCAAAAGGTGGATGGGATGGCGTGCATGTTGAGTGACGCCATGTTGAGCGACCTCGTTTTGAATGGCGCCAAGGGCCCTTGAGACAGTCTCTCGTCGAGTCTTTAGGCTTCTACTTTACTTTTATCGACCCATTAACATGCAAAGAGGTTTCTTTTCATCATGGCGAGCCTGCTCAGAGATTGGCCTTTGGTGGATAGGCTTATCAGTCAGGTGCAAAAATGGCAAATTAATTCAATTTCCCCAGATTAACGCTACTTCGTCTGCCACCCGCCCCCTCTCCTCGTTCAACGGGGTGGGTGCCTTTCCAAATTCCGAGTTGGCCCAATTTACGGAATACACCATCGACAATTCGCTTGGCAGACATCCTGAACGGTAACGGTGTGAGACGCCAAAGAAAGAAAGACTCACGGACAGACTGACTGGAAGCACCTTAAAAGTGGAACTTTTCCATTCCTGAGAGTTGGTGCCAACCACAATGAACCGGATTTTTGCATTTGCCGACTGATACGCCTCGCCTCAGTAGACACTAAGAAGTCACCAACTCCCCTCCAGCTCCCCTCCGTACCCTCAAACCTCCGTATTCGTTAGGGGAGTGTGTGCGTCTATGGGTGCGTGCATGTGTTCTTGTGGACCCATTCGCACTTGGATTGGAATGTAAAAATTCTCTCACATTCTCTCACGAGCCAAGTTGGGACGTGTTTGCCAGAGATATCTTCGTTCCTCCATTCTTCGGTCGTCGTCATCGTCGTGGACGAGGTCTTTTTCTCGCTTTGCTTTGGTTGATACTTGGGCACATTCTCGCTCCATTTCTTACCGTGATACCTACTTCTTCGACGCCTTCTTCTATGAAAAGCTCCTGCTGCAAACTTTGTTTATTTGCAATTTCCCAAGGATTTTGGATAGTTTTCTACACCAAATGTTTCAAACTAGATGCTCGTTATTCGCCAGTTTCTTTTTGCCGGATTTGGTCTGCTCGTTTTTGCACAAATTGATTTATTTTTCGAGGTCGCTTCCAAACCACCACCTTGGCTCTGGTTGGTCCATTGGTAGTGCACCACGTGCGTGGTGGGTCCTGTGGGAGGAGGGGTTTTCTTGGATGATTCCAACCCTGGGTTCAGCTGTCTCCCACAAGGGCCAAAGCTCTTGGTAGTTTTTGTCCTGGACTTGGACGGAGAGGAGCATCTCCCGATGGCGCCTGAGATCACCTACTCCATTTGGAACTATCATTTTCGAAAGAGACTTAGAGCCAAAATAGTGCGGCACAAAAAGGAGAACTTGGTCCTTCAGTGAAATCTAGTACAGGGTCGTTCATCTGGCTCATCCAGACACAACTTGATTTATGGTAAAATAACTGGAAATGCTCTACTTGGAAAGAATTTGGTGTTGGTTCCAATAGGTCTGAACACTTGCGACTCTGACAAATCGTCATTAACATTGAAATGGACGTCGTAGGGAATGCAGATTTGTTTCCTCTCCAATTCGGGACTGCATATCCGTTTCAGATTGGGCAGAGCTCCACCATTGACTAGTTAGCCAGAACTTTGCAGTGATGAGAATAAAGGAATGTAAAAAGAGTGCAGTACACTAAAAAAAGAGCAGAAAAAAATCGTCACTCTAAATATGCATAAATTTGCCCTTTCCGTGTCAAAATGGCCCTTTTAGAAAAGACCAAATTTCGCATTCCAACTTCGGTTGACACGACTTCTTAACTGCATGGACCAAAAATGGACGTGGACCTCCGAAAGCTTGGACATGTCTAAGTCAGTAGCACCGAAGCTAACGAATGGCCTGTCTTCGAGTAGAATAAGGGACCTCGGACTGGAATCCATTTCCTCACGTCACCCTCGGCCCAACATGAGCTACTCTCATTGAGGGTCAGTGATTGATATGAAAATGTGGCGGGTGACCTTTCTTCCACATTTTTCTAACGAAAATTGATTTTAGCTTCGATTCCAGATCGAGCCGGAAGTGAAAAAGGACACCATTGCTGGAGATTGCCTTCTCCAGGCACTTTTAGTGTGCCCGAGCGATCATGCCAACTGGCGAAGCTTAGTCGTCTTTCTTTACAAGTACATCACTTGCCCAACGATCGAGTGATCTCGGCAGAAATGCCAAGTTATTCCATATCCAGACAAGGGCCACTTCATTGTGGAAGAGCAAGAGCGACCATTTCGTTCTATTGTTATCTAAAGTTCTATGGGGAGAGAAGCAACACTGCGACATTTTCTCGACTGATATGCTTGGTTGATTTCCAACAGAAAAAGGCCATGGTTTGGAATAAGAAGAAAACGATAGTCGATCCAAGACTGGACAGTAGCTACATTGTTGTTGCCCTCTATTGGGAGCATCACTTGTGTTTTGGATGCTAGATGGAGAACAAGAAGTCGTCAAATTTTGCTTTGCATTGAGCCAAGGGGGAGTTAAGGCAAAAGAAAAAGAAAGAGAGAGAGACGTGAAATTTCATGACAAATGACATTTTTCTCCGGGAAGTTGGCCTTCACTCCCTCTTGACATTCATCGAATTCTCCACAAGCGAGCCGAAAAGAAAAAGCAGGAAAGAGAGAGCCCTTCTGGAAACAAAAAAACCCCTCTGAAACAGAGTTCCTATTCTGGCAGCGGGAAATGAATCTGCTGCCATGTTTGGAACCATTGTAAACTTAGGGTGATAAGTTTGCGTGTTAGCTACCAATGTTGAACCCGGGATTACTCAAACCTAGACCGGGGATTGATCACCTCTTTTTCACCAAGCAAACAAGCAAACAAGCACATAAGCCAAGAACAATGACGATTGTGATGACAGTATCAACGACATCTTTCTTGGAGGCTTACATAATGGCCATACTGCATTTCCAAGCCCACTCATGCTTTCCAACGTCGCAATCTTTAGGACGTGGAATATGGTGTGAGAAATTTGATTATCGTGGACTGCATTCGTTAAACTAGCTCCGCTGCCTTGTGAGATGAAAGTCACTTATTTATACAATTACATGTCTTTCTTCGCACTCTGCTCAATCCGACCAAGAGCAAGCCGCCCAAAAGATCCCTTGGGGAAGGACTGCGATGGAGACCTATTGTTGGGAGAAGGCTCAACGCCTTGAAATGGACTTTTTCGCTCATTCAAGATGGATGGAGTGCCCACTTGTGAGCTCCCTTGAATAGCAAAATCCTTTTGAGCATGGCCTACGTAACTACGTACTCCTAGGTACTGGCAGTGGTATATACTCTTGTGTATTTCCATGCACTCGTGCACACTAATGGACAGAAGTACCGGGCTTCTCCATCCAGTCGGACTACGTACAACACTCCGAAGAGAGCCTCCTGACCCAGAACTAGCAAATCGTACTGAGGAAACACACGCGATCCAGTTTGCATAATGTGAATGTCTAAGAACTCGCTCACCACTCGGTGAGTCGATCCCGCTTCATTCTGGGATGGTTCCTACTCGCACATTCAGTGAACAAATGTGATGGAACTTAGTTTTTTTTCCTGTGACTGGGCACAATAACCAAGCAAATGCGTCCAGAAACCACAACCTCATTTATGAGGAGGGGAACGGATGTATGTATGTATGAGGGTTAGGGAGAGCCATTGGAAGAGCCACAAAGCAAGGTGGTTGGA
The DNA here is from genome assembly GCF_007210705.1 of Tigriopus californicus. NCBI lineage: Eukaryota > Metazoa > Arthropoda > Copepoda > Harpacticoida > Harpacticidae > Tigriopus > Tigriopus californicus. Next base: position 6,281,252 of record NC_081440.1, on the reverse strand, counting down.
GTGGTGGTTGGCTAGCTCAAAGTTAGTCATGCCTCAACACATTTTCAGCACCTGGCTTTGGCTTGGATGCCTTGTACTAGGTTGTAGACAGCCTTCATGGTCTCCCTTGGCACATTTCGAGCTTCGAGCATGTATTTGTCCTCAAAGTAGTAAAAGCTATTCAGAACGGATTGTGGCGCTCACTGTTATCTTTGGGGGCAGACGATAAATCAGAAAAACGACCGTTCGAGGACTGAATAGAGTTCGTAGAGCGTAGTATTTACAGTGTATCAGCTAGAAATCTGGTTCGTTTTTAATGACCCTTACGTTCGTTCCATGGAGAGGTTTCATTTTAACTTCCATTACTCGACATCGAGCTTTGAGTGCTTATGGATTGAGAATGTAGAAAAGGGGAGGAGAATCCTTGTTCTTTGGTCTCGTTTCGCCGATTGAATTCATGCTTGAGGACAACTCGTTGTCGAGGAAAGTGTTTAACCCTGTAGTAATCTATGTAATGGAAGGTAAACATGCTAGTCAAATGGAGGAGAGCCATCATGTTCAGGTCCAGCTTCATCTGTATGGTCCTAATCCATCCATCCATCCATCCATTCTTCCTTCTTCCATCCTTCCAACCGACCAAACAAGCACACCCACATACTACGAACTCACCAAGGAACGAGCAAACGTCCAAGCATTCACCAATTCGCCTTCGAACAGTCTACCGGCTATGTGTATGTGTGTTCTTCGGATTCACAGTGGGATATGGAGCTCAATCGTCCGTCCGTTCGTCTACCGTGCGTCTTCTCCTTGCTCTTCTTCGTCTGTCTTTGCTCCGATTTGAGGCCGAATTGGAACTATGGTGGAACACTCTTCTCCTTCGTCTTCTTACGAGAGGACATGGAACACTTAATTTTTCTGGTGCGATTTAGCCTGGGTCCCTCTTCCCTTCTTTTCTCGTTCTCTCGCTCTCTCTTTCTTTCTTTTAGGATTCGATTGGGAACATAGACTAACGACGTATGGTCAGTTTTCTCAAAAGCAGCTTCTTGGGAATCTACATCCCAAAAATGTATGGGCAAAACAGAACTTGGATAGCCTTGGTTGTCCTGGTCCATTTTGATGGATGAAGTGTTCATAGCCACCATGACTCACTCAAACTCTGCTTTTGGAAATGACAATCTATTGCTCTTGAATGTTGAGTCAAACTCAAGATTTGTCCAAATCTTATATCACACAAGCATTGAGGCTTTGAACTTGTTTGCGGGTTGAGGGAAAGGCCAGAAATTTGAAACGAGAGACAACCATCAAGGCGGTATTGGATGATCGTGAGCGATGTGATCATAATTTGGTAACCTGGTGGCACCTGAAGGAGGCTGGTAGTCAATATTTGCCTTGACAGGAAATCGTTTCTTTGGCAGTTGAACGTGTAATTTACTACCATGGCTCTGATGCTTATCTCAGAGCGGCTACAAATTGTCGACAGAAAGTCTCCTAAAAGCTTCTATAAATCTAGTACAGGAACGTCTCAGTGTCATAAAGGCACTTTGTTCCCGAATAACTTCTCATTTTCGTAAAGAAGCTTTGAGACGCACTCACATAGGAAACGGTTCGTTTTGGGCAAACTTGAAAAGTGCCTGGGCGACGTCGGAAACGACATGGAAGCCCACTGTTCCACAGACTTCCTTCCCCCTGTTCTTGCGCGTCCTTGTCAGTGGGTCCATTCTTCGATTAAACCTCCCTCCAAGTTTTTCCCTTTGTCCCACCTTCATTTGATTTTTGTCGTGGAGAAAACTTCTATCAATCAAGACAACTTGTGCCCATTGTGAGTGTGGGTGTGGGTGTCGGAGAAGCCCACGTGTGCATGAGTGTATGTGTGCCCACGGGTGGCACGCAGGGTCCTTTTCAGACTGCAGCTGACTCAATGAAGGATTGAAAGTCTGGTCTAGTCTGTCTTGTCAGCTGACGCTGGGCTACTGGCTAGCTACTTGCTCGGTTCCCTTACATACAGCTTCTTCGGGAACAACAGCTTGCTCGGGAAGCTGATAAATTTTCTGTTTAGTTCTTTACAAGTTCCACGGTTGTTCTTCCTCCTATACAGCAGCACTTTTCTGCTAAACCATCTTCACGGGAGTTTGTAGCCATTGCTTCTCGCACTTATTGCTACCAAAGTTCGTCGGAAAAGAGAGATGTCAAGAGAGGAATAAGTAGCAGATGGAGCAAGATTTATGGCTTGAGAAAACTCCGTGTCAGTACGACGAACAAGCGATGAATCTCCGTCAAGTTGAAGGAATTGAAAATTTGAAATCCCTTCTTCAATCAAGAAGATGACGTTTTGTTCACTCTAAACTCTGAGCAAATCTAAGCATCTAGAGGATTAGTTGTGTCTTAAATTCAATGGTCAGAGTAGAGTTCAAAACTGGAATCTTGGGTGAAGAGTAAGTAAAAAAACGTATACGTATGTATGTAACAACGTATACACAACGTGGCTCTCGTGAAGTAACTTTTGGGAGAGGCTGCCTACTGCATTAGGCTCTCTCATGCCGTCAAAGATTGATGTCCTCTGCAATGTTTGGAAGCTCCAAGTAGTTCACTCTATACTTAGAATGATATTAGAAGACTGTGACCTGAATTATGCCCCAAAGGATGAAAGTACATTGGGGCTGGATGAGTTTTGAAATTATCCTCCACTATATTGGACCATTTTCTCTCTGACCTTTCATCTCATGAGAACGCTTCGAGTTGAATTATTTGTACATCACTAGAATGCATTCCTAGGTAAAGAAGAAGAAGGAATAATTGGGTATTCCACTCTATGATTTTTATGGGTGCTTTTTAATGGACGCTCAATGTCAAACGCAAATCGATCGATGCTTTTAGAAAAGTGGCAAGTCCAGAAATGGATTTTATGGATATTTTGAGCCTCAACTTTTCAAGGAAAGGAAAGGAGAGAAAGAGAGAGATAGAGAGAGCAGAAAAAGTGTGTGTGTGAAGGGATGTGTGCAGTGCTCGAGCACAGATTGTGAGGGCACCAACATCATCATCATCTTCATCATCAACGTGGTCGTCATCTTTCAGGAACCTTTTTTGCTTTTGATAAATGTTTGCTCTTTCTGAATAGCGAGAATTGAGGGAGCGAACGAACGAAAGAACGAACGAAAGAAAGAACGAAGAAACGAACCAACCAACGAATGATGAGTGAGCGAATAAGAAGGCGAGTGGCACCTACACACGACTGACTACTTACTAGTTCGTCCCAAGAGCCCTTGGACCATGGAAGTGTTCGTAGGTAATGCGAGCAATTCAAGTGAGACTCGATTCAAATATTGCTCAAGGAGAAGGAATAGGAGAAGAAGGAGGAGGAAGAGATGTCCCCCACCTTGGACTTTTCAAGAAGACGATGAAAGGGCATTTGATCTCGATAAGTGGTTTGGATACCGATTGTACAATCCAATATAATGGCCTTTTCAGTACTCGAGGGTATATGAAGAAGTACCCCTCATCAATTGACGTAGCCGTCAAATATCATTGTATTTTTGTGTCAAATTGCTCACACAAAGCTACCGCACTCGTACAAGCTCCTCACTGAAGAAAGTTGTTTTGAGGAGGAAATGTATCTCGAGTGGTTGGAGCGTTTAGGGAGTCTCGTAACTCAAGGGCCCTTAAAGCGCGGGATTCGTTTTCCGTTTATTTTGCTAGACAAGTTTTTTCCCAGTGAGTTTCGACAGAATGGAAGCGGGAAAGCTCGCTAACCTCGAAAGTTATCGTTTAAGTGAGAATAATAGGCTTCGCTTTGAAACGATGGACCTGAAGATGTCAGAAGTCGGCAGGATGAAACATCGTGCTTTTAATCTATTCGCAAGACATTAATTCTTTATGAACCGTTCTTGAAAGCCTCCCTCCATTTTCTCGTCTTTTCGCCCCTCTCGTCCTCTCAAGAGACTCGGCCAGGTGACTCAAATAGAAAACCCACTTTTAGGGTGTCATAGAACCGTCACCCTGAGGTATTCTTGGTTCCTGACGTTCACTTTCAATCATTAATAGGGCCCGGGAAGGGTTATTTAATTTGAAAGGCAAGTCACTTCGATTAAGAATTGGTTGATCGTCAATTCTACCAAAAACTGAACCGCAAAAAGGAAGCTTTGTTGCAACTTCAAGGCGATTTATTTTAGGAATAAAAAAACATTCCAAAACTAAATGCTTGCCACTTTATTTGTCGGCCAACGATTACGTGGAGGGGAAAAATAAAGCATAGAGAAGCTTAGAGCTTGCCTTGAGAAACTGATGTTTTCACATGACAAGAACAACACACCATCAACTTGGCGTGAAAGTCTAGTGTACTCTTTGAGATTGTTCCATGTTCATGACTCTGAAAAAAACCTTTGAAACGTCCCTGAATCCCTTGACAGTGCCTCGGCACCACGGAAATGTTGCGAAATGTTGTTGCTCTGCCAAAGTTTTTGAACCAAGGGATTCCATTTTCTCTCGTTTCTGCTCGCTTTCTCGGCTCTGGACGTAAAATCACGAAACTTGTGGAATTATAAGATAACAAGAAAGATATGGCCGAGCAGAAGTGGAAAAATGGCGGGGAAACTTTTTGAAATTAGATTGCCAGAGGCTCTGCCGCTCTATTCTCGTCTTGTGCTTGGGAAAGAGATACGTTATGGGCAACAAGTTTGGTTGTTAGCGAGCGCAGATCGCCGAAGTACCGCTCTTTGGAGTGATATTTGACGGGTTGAGTTGGACCGACATCGATATTTTCAAGAGCCAAAGATTGTTTTACTTGATTCGAGTTCCACGAACCAAGTTTTACTTTTTGCCCACTTCCCCCTCTAATTCCACGCTCAAGGAACGAGAGAGACCAACTTCAAACGAATGCTTGCCAAAGAGAAATATTCAAGGAGTCGACCGACGACCACTAAAAGCACGAATTGCTCTGATGAGAAAGAGAGAGGGCCACAGAAGGAGAAACGGAAAGTAAAACTTGGACTATTAAAGGAATCGTCTCTAAATTGGCCGTGGAGAATTAACCGCAAAGTTGGACTACTCCCCGAACGTCGAGGCAGCAAATGAGTCGGTCTTCTGGACTTCAAAACGCGCGGAAGAGGGTCTTTGGCCTCGTTGAAAAACGGAAGTATTTGCCAAATGAAATCATATGACTGTTAAGATATTTTTTTTGTCTCTGTGTTACAGGTCTGTTTGGATATATGTTGGATGGAATATCCCGATTGGTTTGTGATATTGACGCATTGATGGTGGGGATTGGACCGACGTATGTAGGTGTCAATTGATTTGGCCTCCGTGGACAAATCCTGATCTACCTGCGATGCTTTCTCTTCGTGCTGTGATTGGATCTAGTGGTGGTTTGGGTGGTCGAGCCCTTGTGCCCAACAATGACTGTGGAGGACGGAGGAGGCTCGGCCTGAAGATGCCCTGGTTGGCTGTGGATAAACTCTTTACATTCTTCATCCTGCTCTCAGCTCTGCATTTGTCAAGGTACATATCCGTCACATCAGCATGTGTAGGTACCGTATACAAGGGCAGGGTTCTGTTCAACCTCTGCCCTCCGCTCGAACAATGGTTTACTAAGCCTATCCATGTTCTTGCAACCCTCAGTCGCCGTGTGCATTCAGGCACGAGTGATTGGCTTTTCAGCGTCTTAGCAGTACCCACGAGAAAGATAGAGCCCAGGCTGATGCTCCTCTGCCCACGAGACTATCAGCTCAAAACCCCAAATCCACTTAGTTGCTCTCCCAGGATCTTTTGTTTATGTTGAACAGCTCCTTGGGATCTTACTTGGAGTAGTTCACTTGGAGTTTGCCTTTTCCACCATCAATCCGTTCGGTTCCACTCGAGCGGGGAAAAGGAGCCAAACTCCTTTTGGCGGCGTCTGAGCTAAATACTACCCCATGAGCACTAGAGGAGAGTACAGTACAGTACAATCAGAAGGAGTGGGAATATTGGACCTAAACCGACGAACCAACAACTACCTTTGACAATCCAGGATTGGAACAGTCAACGAGTTCGAGAGCATTTTCAAATACTAGACCCATTGATCCCCATAACAAATTCGCTCAACGCACGTTGCAGTGCTATTACTAAACAGTGTAATGCTATGTTCCAGGTCATTGCGTTCCATTCCCCGCAGCGGTCCAATCAATTACCGAGAGGAGGAGAAGAAAATTCTAGACAGTATATTGGGTCCAGAAGTCTATGACAAAAGGATCAGACCCTCTGGCCTCAATGGCACAGGTATGTTCGGTTCAAGACTAGTCTCTGGTCGATACTACTGCTACTGATGCTACTACTACTCGTCGTCCTCGCTCTCGTCCTCATCCTTCCGCCTTCTTCTTCATAGCTTCCCAACCTCCTTAACCTCCTTTCTTTGACCTCGAGCACGACGAAAATCTGCTTCAAATCACTAGAGACTTGTAGTTAGGCCAGATTTTGGAGAGTCCCTCGTTTTTTGATGGATCCTAAGAACTTTCTCTTAGGGGACATAGGCCGTTCCTCGGAGCGGAAATGGGGGTCCAATCAGATCTCATGTTAACTAAATTCAATTTAGGCAATTTTTCCCTCCTGAAGAACCCAATAAGAAATGGGCTAAGCTCTGATATTGCCCTGAATTCCAAAAGTTGCCCAGTTTCTCAGCACAGCTTTTGGGTAATTTCGGTGGGTGGATGAGCAGCGAGGAAAAAGATGTCACTTGTGTCCTCTAAAACGAACGTTGAGAGGGCATTTTCTGTCCAATATGGTTGCTGAACCTGGAGAAGTTCGAAGGCTCGTTTTAAATTCAAATTTTCCAACTTACTTCGTTCAGTTAGCTATTCTCTTTCTTGAAGTGGTCTCTAGCCACTCCTTTAACCGGCTTTTGTGGCCAAAAGGTTAAAAGATCGGGTGACAAAAAATGAGTCCTGATAAAGAACAAAAATCTAGGCAGCTCTTGGCCCTATGTATTAACCACATACGTAGAAGAGTCGTATCTTAGGCGCAGGTTACGATGAACATGGATAACAAAGTGCTGAGATTTGAGCTGAAAGGCCACCTAACTTTGGAGGCAAGAATGGTCGTCAAATATGAACCAGTCAGTCCACGAGCGAGCACAAAAACTTTTAGAATGATACGTTAAATCGAGAATTTGGGAGCACATCAAAGTTTTGATTACGAGCCTTGCCAGTCACATATCTCGAATCCCAACTCAAACACCAAAAGAGTGGCCTTGAATCAATCCATATCGCTTGACGGATTCCCAAACTGATTTACTCCGAAAGGATTGGTTACTTTTGATTGATTGATTGATTAAATGAATGAGCGATTGTTTTTCATTCCAGATGCTGCCACCATCATTGTGGTCAATCTCTACATCCGTAGTTTTGCCAAAATCGACGACGTCAAAATGGTAAGGTTTCTACCAGTATCTCTCTATTCATCTCACCTCCTGAAGCCATGTTGCTGCCATGTTTGTACTGTTGATGAAGATTAATGAAACAATTTGCTTTCTTGCTCATTTACAGGAATATAGTGTGCAGATCACATTCAGACAGAAATGGAACGATGAAAGATTGAGTTACGACCACAGGCTTTCCCATGGTGATATGAGATGTGAGTAATTTATTGAATCCATGCCACTTTGCGAGAAGTAGACTAGACGTGCCCGCTATTGCATCATCAAAGCTCAAGCGAACGAGCGGCTCATTTTTCCCCTCTGTGTGGTAAACGAACATGTTTTGAAAAGATCAAAGAGATCGAATCTAATTTGGCTGTGGACTCACAAAGAGAAGTAGGGGCTTACGCCCACAACCACCACATACCAAACTTCCAATGCAATGATGAAGATACGCTCGGAGTAGATGATACAATAGGGAGAGAGAAAGAAGAAGGGAGAAAAGGCGAAAAGGCGAAAAGGCTCATTTTTTCCTCTCCTTGCCAACCGGAATCGTCGTTGGCCTTGTATTTGCACTGAGGCACAAACACGAGGTGAAATACTGTAGACACCATGGAAGCTAGGTAGTTGAAACATTGATGCATTACGAAAAGCTTTCAGAAAAACAAGTTTTGTTTGTATTCTCGCCCAACTTTCGACAAGGAATCACCACCGGACCCATTGTTTCTAGGTTCCTTGTGAAACAGAAAACAAAACCTTCAATGTAAATCAATATCTCGACAATCAAGGAGATTTAACTTCCCTCATGTACTTACGAGTTGGGGTGTTTGTTTGTGAGAGCTCGATCCTCTTGAGTTCCCGGAGTGTCTTTCAAGTAATATATTGGTAGGTGGGTGGGTGTTTGGGTTGTGATCACTCCAAACAAAGAGAAAAGAAACAACTTGGTGATCCCATTCCAAACTTTGTTTCGCTCTCCTCGGATCAAGTCTCAAAACAAAAACAAGTTTGCATCCTTGCTTTCTCTCGCGGCATCAACTCACTTTCTGCTACCTTCCTTGATAAACTGCATTGAATAGATACGTTCAAGTAATCGACTCTTTTAAGATGTTCTTGAATCGTTAGCGAACTCTTTTTCATTTCTATTTTCGTTTCCACGACCTCATGTTGTCATAACGTAGCGAAACTTTTTTGTAACACCAGGAACCTCTCCTCAAGGGTCTTCAGATTTAATCTCCGAGTGGTAAGATAACCCGGGTTTGCTAGTTTTTTGTCAGAGGTGTGGGTCCAAGAGAAAGAGAGAGATAAAGATGATCTGGCCAGTGGTCCAAATCGAGTAAACTTGGAGATTCTGTCGAAAACAAATATATTACTGTCAGGCAACTTCACGAGCAGTCCTAATATATTCTCTATCCAAATCCCTTAACCCTGAGCTAAAAGAGCTGCAAAGCTTATTTATCCCTTTCTATTTGTTTCAAGGTTTAAGGGCACACATGCATGGAAAATACCTTTAGTTTAAGAAACCCTTCCGGGGTATTGTTCCCCGATTTAATCATTTCTCTACGCTTAATTAAACCACGACTATATTTCACGCCTGCTGAGGTCTCCGTTGTGAGCAACTGAACCCTGGGAATTTTCGCTGTGCGAAGCTTTTGAACCTGTAATTTGTCCACTTCATGAGAGGCGCATTTCACCTTGCGAAACGAGCGTTTTACACGCCATTGGAGCACAATGAGCCTTCTGCCGTTTTCTCCGCTTTCTCTCTTGTGTCACGTGGAGTTGCATATAGGGAATAATTTGCCATCATAATGGTTTCACTCGGTTGCCTCTCAACCCCGATCACCGAGTGAGCCTAGTACTGCTATACATGGTACAATGAGGCCAAAACAAAGGGCCAAACCTTGGCCATTCTTACTTTAGGATGTCCAAAGTAACCTGACGCCTCGAATCGAGATCCTTATTCTTGAAAGGAATCCTTCTTTTGCAGCCAAGATCAAATACCTCACCATGACGGATGCTCGTAAAGTGTGGATGCCAGATACTTTCTTCAGGAACGAGAAGGAAGGACGGTTTCACAATATTCTCGTGCCCAATGTATACATTAGAATCTTTCCCAATGGAGACGTCCTCTACAGTATTCGGTAAGTCCACTCTGAGTTCATTTATAAGAAAAGTAGTCTCGTCGTGATATTGGAGCCTTCAGACACACACACATACACACACACATATATATATATATATATATGAAGTTGTCATGGGTACAGTTTGACGAGCACGTTGTGGAACCGTACCAAACAACCCCAACGGAAAAGTGTACTAATCTTCTGTGCTGTATACCAACACATCCAATCGCTCGCACTTGAGCGTGATCCATAGAGGGCGGATTTCAAAGGTTTTCACTAAGAAAATATGTTTTCCCATAAGTTGATGCTTTTGTTCAAAACATATCTTATGGTAGGCTTTGCTTCAATCTCACATCTATGTTGAGCTTGAAATACATTTTTTGTCCTCAAAATGTTTCAATAATGAAAAGGTTTAAGAAAATTTTCAGGACCATTGCAAATTTTAAGAAATGAGGTGGTCTTGCAATTGAAGCTGAAACTAATAAAGAAAAATGCCACTTTGAGCCGCATCACGTGCCCAAAGAGCCTTTTTACATCAGCTTCTTCAACCCAATAGTACTCTCCATTGCTGACCTTTAGCTTATGGAACCAAATTGTCTAAAAAGTAAATTGTAAGATCACTTAGAGCTTTGGACACTACGTACACGTTACACCACACAATACACGTTTGACACTTGGTCATAATTTTTTTTGATGTCATTAGCATCACTTTTATGGCTATTTTGATCACGTAAGACTGACATTTGTCGGGTCAAAAATCACATTCAAATCCGCCCTCTAGTGACCTGTTCCATGTTGTGGACAGGTCCATCATCTTCTTCATGTCTTTCCAAATTCCTGGATGGATGCCTCACAACCTGAGAAACGTATGATGATCGGGTTTGAGTTGTGAAGGAAAATGGACCACGTTACATCATTACGATGTTATCTATTTCTCTCAAAGAAACCGTATTGGACCACATTAAGAGCTGAGAAAGCAAGGTTGCATTTTGGGAGATTGAACAGGCTTATAATCAAGTTATTTCAATCGTCCAAAGGAAAATGCCCAAGTTTGGACAAGTGTGTGTACGTAGAACTTGGATCCTGCTCTCTTTTCCTATGAGCTCTTTGTCTTTCTATTTCTTGGTCGAGCTTGACATGCTTTCGTGTTTCAAGTTTGAAACTGGCTTTTGTGACGGAGTGACTCGTGTCAGTGGCTAAAAGAGCAAACTGTCATAGATTCTCAGCTCTGATGTTACGTACCAGAAACGACGAAATTGAGCTTCAACTCTACCAAAGTAGTTTCAAATATGTTATGTTCAATTCCTCCGGAGTCACGCTAGTTCTAGTTCGATTCCAATTTTCATTAGTTTCAAGTGGAAAGAAGAAAGATGAGACATATATGCCTCCTTCCATTGTCCTGTGTGAGACGAGAGCAATGAACAAAAACCTGACAAAAATGATTCTCCTTTAGGCTTCATCCAAATAAAAACATGAAGACAAATTAAAAAAGTACAACATGCGAGTACAAATGTATTTGTCTTAAAAAATAACTAAGGACTACACAAAAACAGTAAAAAACAACATTAAAAAAGTGTGATTTTTTATTTCTCTTTCTGGATTCAATTAGTCTATACGTTGCTACCATTTGCCGCAAAGCTTCTTATTCAACTGAATGATTGAAGGTTTCTTAATATTTGACATACAAGCACAAAAGCAGTCTTTGGAAGAACACGAATATTCCACCCTATGTGCCAGTGATTACTTATCTCATGTGTTGTAAGCGTACTGCACGTTGCCTCAAATAGGATGCTACTATTTCTACGCTTGGTAGAGTATTAGTATATTTCTGACTAGGCCTATTTGAACGACAAATTAAATCCAAGCGAGCTCCCGCCTTTCGTTCTTCGTTCCACTTTCTACTTCATGTGCATACGTGGAAGGTAGTACTGTGGCACCCACTTTGGGAGACTGAACGTGCCCCACCACTAGATGCTTGTTATTCCACATGTCTGATTTTCAATTCCACTGAATTAAATTACTTTGTTCCAAAAGGGTAGCCGTAATCTCATCCTAGAGGGTATCCTTTGAAACGCGAGCCGAGTCAGAAGAGAAGTGCAAGGTCGCAAAAAAATGGCGAAAAAGGAACCTTGATTTTCGATAGCGAAACTGTGTATGAATTGCTATCCAAACTTACTTTATTTTTCGTAAGAAAAAAATGAATGAACCTCGAAAGATTTTTACCTTATTTAGTCTGACAACCTGATCCTCTCCATGTTACTTGAAGTTGATTTTAGGATACCGTTTGTACCGTTTGTTAAAAAATGTTCTTACTTTTTTTTTTTGGGGGGGGGGGAGAAAGTATGTTTACAGACAGCTCAGATAATGTGTATGGATTTATTGTTTTTTGACAAGCTTTTAAGATTATTGCTTTCTACCCGCTAGTGGTAGGTAACCAATGCTCCAACTTGAATTCACGCTTATAAGACATATTTGATCCTGCCGTGTTCTTGGAGGCTATTACAAAATGAAATAGCAATCCACATCCCCAAACAAGCCAAGGTTGATTCAAAGCTATTCGATATATTCGAATATAATTCGAATATATATAATATATTCGAAGCTATATTGGCCATGTTGTCTATGGACAAAGATGGGGTAAAAGCGGATGCAGTGAATGGTTGTCTCCCCGCTCCTTTGTTAGAGGCGGATTGGATAGAGATACTTTGTAAAATTGCGTTCAGTTTTCTTTGTTAAAATGAGCAGATTTTTTTTCACTTTTCGTGCGGATGTTATGCATTGCTTTCATTCAATGCATAATCCACTTACCTAAGAGTTAATCTTGGGATGAGTATGTGTAAAGCTAAAAGCCATCACGTCAACGTGAGCGATAGTGGGAAAATACGATTTATCTCTTCTCTAAGCCAACTCGATAGAGAGCCAGATTCCATTCCACCAATTACCAAAGAACCCCCCATATTATGTTTGGAGAGAGAGGTAAAATTCAAATGGATGGCATTATTTAAATTTTAGAACTCGTTCTTTTCCCATACATTTTGCAAATGGGTTCTCGTTTCTGGTAAGAACCCAATAAAAAGGGCGTCTGATTCTCCCTTGCCAAGACCACTCCAGGGCAAGCACCTCACCTGGTTGAAGGCCAAAGAGAGCATTCTGCGGCCCTCATTTGATCTCCATTTTTTGGGAATTCGCTGCTTGGTTCGCTTGAGTGGGATATTTCAAACATTCCCTTCTCTCTGATTTTCTTTCGCTCGGTGGTTTGGACTCGAAACTAAAATCTGATACTTTCGGCTAGGCATGAAACTCCGTGTATCGAGATAATCCTTGGGGAGCCTTCATTTCCTTGGTTGGACAAATTATTAGACCACTGCACTGACTGCTCCTACTTTAAGACTTTGGCCTGACTCTCCCTCAGACCCCAAGGACAAGCAGTCAACCACCCAGCTCTGCTGTTGGTGGCAGCTGATCAAAGAATAAAGGAGCTATGGTCTCGTTGGCCAATACAAAAGGAAGGCTGAGATCTTGAGGGGACACCGCCAAGGTCTGAGGTTTGTCTTACTTACTTTCTCACCAATGCCACTTACCCTCAATCCGACCCTGAAGATGCTGGTTGGAAAGAGGGACTTGGGTATTTGTTGTTACTGCTGAGAGGCAGGATCTTCTTCCACTTTTCCTCGGGGTTGGAACGTTTATCATAGAGGATTAGTGGGGAGAGGTGACGCTCTTCGTGGTGGATATCATCCTTCCGAAAAAGGCTGTTCTTGAGCGAGAGAGGGAAAGAGAAGCATGCTACAAAGATCCAAGCAGGGACCCACCCATCCACCCAGGTGAGCTGTCATCACGGACTTTGTGGGAATGACAAAGCGAAATGTTTCATTTGTGGAACATCGTTTTCCGCACATGCCTTGACATCCCATTGATTGTGCCCACATAATGGATCTCGTCTCATCCTTCCTCCTTCCCTCCCTCCCTCCCATGCATCCCTCCCTTCTCCTCCCACTCTTGGCTGTCGAACCAAAGTTGAGCTTGCTTGCTGCTTGCTCTTTGACTCGACCGGATGCTTTATGTGACTTTCAAAGGAAATGAGAGTTTTGTCACCTGTTCCCAATTCCCCTGCCGCTCCTCTTCCCCGATGATGGAGGATGTTGGAGGAGGCTTTGGGATGGCGAAGGTGACATTTTTTAATGGATTCCAGGGAAAAATTTTAATAGGTACCGTCGTAGAGTGGGAGCGAAAGGCCAGTCTCGAGGCAAAAATGTCATTCATGGGAGGAGATTTTGATTTGTTAATATAGTATATGGATCAAAATTCGATGCGAAGCCTTGTCTGATTCTTGCATCAGCCGATATTTTGTCAACATCTATTTGTGAGTCTGAAAGTTGCCCAAAAGTGAAACTATCGTATGAGTGTCTTTCAAGAATCGAACTGGATTAGAAAGCTACAAATTGATGCAACTGTCCTTGGTAAATGAAGCAAAGGAGATCAAAGTCCTTGCCGGGTTCATTTTACGCAACGTAAACCCGGAGATGGACAGTAAAAAAAAAACAATTTCCAGTAGCACTCAGATATTGCTTACCACCTGTTTTATTCATGGCTCATCCCACTTCAATCTGCAATGTCGCACTCTCTGTCGTCGATTCTATTGTATTTTCGCTCAACATCGCCTTTTGTCCATCCCAGGAAAGAAGGG
>NC_081440.1:6256451-6267052 GCF_007210705.1 Tigriopus californicus | reverse complement strand
GCTAGTCCCAAGTATCAATTTTTGCGCTAGATCACTTGCTGAAAAGGGACTCCTTCGTTTTCGTCTCCCATTGCATTAGGTCCAAGTGCTTGTCAACTAAATGGAGAAAATGTGTCATTTAATGACGTCACACACCGAGAGCACTTTTTATTAATGCGCGAAATTAGCCGACCTGAATTGAACTCCTAATCCCTCCACCCAATAATGACAGATAAGCGATGCCTTTCCTTGGGTCCAGGCTCTTGGTCTTTGTATCGAGAATGGAAAAAAGCCAGACTTATGAGGGCATTCAACCATGACCAAATGTCACTTGTTTGATTAGATTTTGAAGTCGACAATGATATAGTTTATTGCTTACAATGTCTCGGGGAACACAAAGCATTCCTGCTTTCTTGACTACAATGGGCACAATCTTGTGAGTGTTCACCGAGCTCCTGTGGTGAAAGGGTTTGACCTCAATTACCTCATACGTACATCGCATTTGGTGGATGATTCTATCTTGTGTTTCCCGAAGGAACACCGATGTTGTCATCTCTTAATGCCTATCGTTCTCTTTGCTTCTTTTCAGAGTATCTCTCACCTTAGCATGTCCCATGAACCTCAAGCTGTATCCATTGGATCGACAGCAATGCTCCTTGAGAGTGGCAAGCTGTAAGTACCGTACCCACACATCATTTGTTTGTTATAGCCGAGTAATATGTGTAATCAAGTCAAACACCACCGTACATGGAGGCGACGACGGCCCTCTCTGTACCAAACTTGCTACCACAAGCTAATCCCAAAACTATTACTTGGACATTAGTTCCAGTCCCTGAGGAAATAACGGGTGAAGAGATCTACGTATAACACAACTCTAGACTTTAACACGCACTGCCTCGGACCACAAGGATCTGAGGATCTTCGACTGCACATATAGATATACATGTAGTACATACCATATATAGCACATACGTATAGTTGAAACATGACGTTGTATAGGAATGAAGATTTGTGGCCAGAAACGTGGAACATGGGTGATTCAGCTAATATTTTAGCTCATCTCCAGATTGGGAGACCAAAGGGAGTCTACGTAAACTCATTTGTACAGACCAATGTCAAAATATTGAGTTGGGGGGATTAAGAGAGCTCAGACTTGAGGGTTGTGTGCGGGGCAATACATTAAGTACTCCGTAAGTCCGCCTTAAGTTGGTGCCAAGGTTTCTTACCGAAGTTCTTCAGCTCTTTTTGCTTTTGAGCCTCAATATACTATACCAGAGCCTAACTTCATTCATGTTGGATACCTTATAACAAGGAACGAAGTCCCCAAGGGCAATTGTATAGGACCTAGACAATCTTTACATACACATGTTGTTTTGTGTATGAAGCGTAGCTACTACGTACGGGTGCTTGGCTTTGTATGAAGGAAGCCAATGTTCCACTTCGGAAATGAGCCAGTGAGCCGAATACCACCACCGTGTATACACGTCCTCATTCCTCCTCACTGTATAGAAGGTGATTGGACATGAAGAAAGGCTGAAGGGCTTAGGAGAGAAGGAAACAGAGGGGGGGCCTTGATGAGGTTGATTGTTGTAAAGGGTTCTTCTCTCATTGTACGGTGATATAACTTTTGGATCAGGGCTTCCTTTGAACCGTTCACCATCAAGCAGCAATGATGACGATGATGATGATGATGGTGGCTGTGGTGGCGGTGGTGGCAGTGGTGGTGATGATAATAATGAAGAAGGGAAGCGGTGGCAGCGGAAACAGTTGGGGTGCATTTGGATGGGTGAAATTGGTGTGGAACATTGATTGTTTTGTGATGACTCCCAAGTTCCCAAACACAATAATAGTATTTGAAACGAAGCAAATGCTCCTCTGGGTGTGCACTTTCAAGCAACGGATTAGGCCCCATGAGAAGAGTGAATAGAAAAGACTCGAGCGTGGTGCATGATCAATGGAAAAGAGCAGTAAAAGGAAAGTGGCCGGCCCATCTTCTCTCCTGTTCTTTTTTGTCCGTCTTAATGGAGCAAAAAGTATGTTGAAGTCAAAGCACTTTTCGAAACACGTGTTTTTTCAGATGAGCACGGAATTTTGGTTTATTACTGTCCTCATCTCCATCATGTTACAAATGATGTTGTTGAAAGCACGAGCCGTAGAAAGTAGATGGTGCAAGGTCCCCATTTTTTGTGGATCTCGGCAAATTAAGCCAGAGGCCTATCTCCTAAAGCTTTCTGTCATGCTAGTAATTGCATTATCCCAAAATTAACGAGATTTTACGATGGCCATATATCATGTCATCTGCCGTACAAGAACAAAAGAAACTAATGTCAAGATTGAAAATGCTCCTCGACCTTCATAGATGCTCTCTAACTTATTTCAGATGGTTGGACGACAGGGGATCTACAATATATTTGGAAAACTCTGGAGCCGGTCCAAATTGTCAAGGACCTTCACCTTCCCCGATTCACGCTTGAGAAATACATCAGTGATTACTGCAACATTAAAACTAATACAGGCAAGTACATTCCTACATTGATTGTAAGTGGATGATGCATGGGGAATGCTCCAAGGCAAATCGTGTCCCTACATAAAGTTGAGTGATTTTGCATCTAAGACTATGGTTTTACTCGAACGACCTTGGCTCCCCTCAAAATGCACATTCAACTCACATTTCCCAACAAAGTGTCAAATGTCTCCACATTTTGTGAGTTCCTGTCCCCGTTCCCTTCTTTCCTACTATGTTCACAAGATCATCTTTGTGTTCTTGTGTTTCTTTTTCCTCCTCAATCATAGGCTTTTCCTGCTCCTTAGCCTCATCAGCGATAGCAACAACAGCAACAAGAACAAGAACATCCTGCACTGCATATTGAACGATTGCACAGCCTGGTTTGACGGGTGGATCTGAAATGTTTCTATTGTAGTAGGTAGACCTGTACGAGTTCGAGTGAGGAAGAGTTACTTTTGGGTTAGTTGGTGCGCCCTGTAACGACGAGTCGAATAGGTGGTCCATACCCTGCAGTCAGCTACACCCTCAGAGTCAGTTGAGTTCTGTTGTGCGATCCTCATTGTGCCTTCAAGCTAACAAGCCCAATTGGAACCCCTCCGTGAAAGGCCCTCAGAGCTACGCTAAATGTTCTTCTTGCGACTGACTTGAGCATTTAAGGATTTAGGTAGGATAGAGAGATCTTGGAGGCTGGCGGTTCTTTAGGAACCGATGTTTGGAAGCAAAATTAGCCCACATTCCAAATTATTGTTCCTCAGCACGGCGTCCTTGAGTAAGGTTGACAGCATTTAGTACGGAAGATTGAAGTTTCTGACTGAGCTTTGGATACGTGCACGTACGTGGAAACGTGCGCCCAAAGCTCGTAGGAGCGAATGCAGATATCAATTTAGGAACCTCCCTAAGTTTGACAGAACTGCAATGCAACGCAATGCACAGCAGTCCTCCATAGTGAATGTTGAATCCGCTCTAGATGCCACTCCTTGAACCATGACGAACTTGAGATCTGCATTTCAAGCTGGTGATCAAATCGGGCGAAGTCATTGCAGGATTTCAGAGCTCATTTCATTCCATCCTTGCGAGATCAGCCGAAGCTACTCCATTCCGATCTCCAATATACGTAGTAGTAGCTACCAACCCATGATGGACGGTGTTGATTGTATCGATTCATCGTTGACAAACAGAGTTTTCCACTTTCTGGGAAAGTGCCACTTTTGTGATTTGAATTCATTCTTTTTCGCCGCCAGGCAGGCAGGCAGACAGGCAGACAGGCAGGCAAGCAGGCAGGCACTTGGGGTAAATCTTGCAGAGAAAGCAGTTTTTCAAAATCACTGATGCTCTCGCAAAGTTTGATCCAAAAGGAGTTTGATCCGAAATCCTTGGAAGCCGAATGAAACCATCGAGATACAAGCTGGTAGTGAAAGAAATATGAGTAAGGAGTTTTGAGGACGACGACGAAAAAGTAGGGAAGAGAAGGAATGCCTCTCCCGAAAAGTTCCCAGTGTTGCCGTCAAATTCTCTTTGTTCTCCTTCCGCCCAATAATTTCGTTGTGAATTATAGAGCTCATTTCTTGTTCCTCAAAAGCACTACTCCTGCTTGTTGAAGAGGGAGTTTGCTTCGAGGCAGCCCTACCAACTAGCTGGACAGCCTCGGGAAGTCCCTAGTATCCTAGTAGTAATGCGAGCAGTGATGGCAATGACGGGGATGGCACTGACGGTTGATGATGAAGGAATTGGGTCTGTCAAGCGTTCACATTAAATGACTGGAGGGGGATAGATGCGAGGAGGAGGAGAAGACACTAGCCATGGGCAAACGAACAACAGCCTCCATTCGCGGCTAGATGGACTCGGAAGAACTGGACTCACGACCAACCAACCGACGAAAACGACGAAAACGGCGACGGCGGCTTAATCTTACACAATTTTGCACAAAAGACTCTGTCCGCTCCAACTAATTGTCTCCTTTGAGGCAGTTTATTGAGACCAAAAGAGCAAGGTTTTGTCTGAGCGGCTCTGGCAAGTTTTCAAGACAAATGATCCAAGGGCGTGTTGTTCACTTTGTTCCTCATGACAAAGTACACAGCAGATACCTTTTGGGAGCACTAAGAGAGCCTTCATTTCCGATCTCTAACTTACTTATGGCTTTTGAAGAGACCCAAAGTCACGTTGGCTTGCGCGAGGCTCGAAGCTCGAGGCTGAGGGCTCAAGGTAAGGAGGGCACTGAGTGACTGACTGATGGACAGGCATGCTACAAATGCCCAAGATCGGTTAATGCGATGATGACCTCGAAGGATCTTTTCTGAAATCTGTTCGAGCGGATATGTGCCATAATCTTACTCATTCTTTGTTTCCTGTTCCCTCTCGATCTCGACGAAACCTTGGTGCATGCACTCGTACTAAGTCTCGTTGTCTCCCTCTCCTTGAGAGGATTATTGTCATTTTGGTCGAGTGTTCCACCATATCCTCACGTCCCCTTCAAGTGCTAGCGAGTATGAGCTCAGCACGGACGATAAAGGCTGACCATTACTTTTATTATATAAAGAAGAACCATTTTCCATTGCCTTTTGCTCTATAAACATAACTCCCACGATTGCGCTTTAATAGTGAAAAGAGTATTAACATGTTCGTTTTATCTGTCTTTAATTGCAGGCGAATACAGCTGTCTCACGGTGGACCTGACATTCAAGAGGGAGTTCTCGTACTATCTTCTCACCATTTATGTTCCTTGTTGCATGTTGGTCATCGTATCCTGGGTGAGCTTCTGGCTGGACCCAAATGCAGTACCTGCCCGGGTCTCTTTAGGCGTGACCACCCTTCTCACAATGTCCACCCAAACTGCTTCCATCAACAACTCACTGCCCCCTGTGGCCTACACCAAGGCCATTGATGTATGGACGGGGGTAAGTGCCAGCAGAATAATGATAGTTATAACACATGCCCATGCCTTCACTTTTCGAGTATCGAGTGTTTGTAGGAAATGTTCCCCTACTTACATTTTTCGGGTGCCTTTGACTTATATTTCCCCCGGTCGTTTCTCAAGGCAAGGGAGGGGCTTAGCGACGAATCTTAGATGAGGAGAGGACGTCAGATTTGCATACGCTTCGAGGTCACTTTTAAGATGCCATTGATGTAGTCAAGTCAAGAGAAAAAGTGAACCACCGCCTCCTGGCCATGTAACTACTCATTTTTCGCACGAGAACTTTCAAGACCTGTGCTTGATTTCCCTTTTTAAGGACTTATGAACCGCTATCTGAAATGTGATTTGCAACACCCCTAAGTAATAGAGTTTTCCGTTTCGTTTTGAACCTATAGTTTCAATTTCCTTACTATTGAGGTTGTGACCAAAAGAGACTGATGAACACACTTTCATTGGTAGCTGCGATGTGACCAAAAGAGACTGATGAACACACTTTCATTGGTAGCTGCGATTTTGATTGGCTTTGCATTTGGGTCCTTTCCTTGTGCTTTGGGGGATTGCTGAAGAAAGACAATATTATGACGATAAATTACAAATTCGACCTTTCAACAATGAAAGGACAAGTAGATATCCACGGAATTCAACTTACTGGAGAGGTATTGCTTAACTATTTGAGGTAAAAGTTCAGGCGTAAACCGATCCAGAATATTGCAAAAAAAATTGCTGGATAGCTTCAACAAGGGTTTTTTTCCCTTGAAATGCCAATTTTTTGTCAGGGAAATACTCTTCATGGTTTGCTGAACATTTCCCTGGAAAACTGCTCAATACAGATTGGCTGCATTGACATTTATAGTCATTGTTATGAGCTTAATTATTTTGAAAGCCATATTTGGCCCTAGGGAAAATGAAGAGTAACCTCAAAAGGCACTTTTCATGAATATTTATAGCACCAAAGTCATATATACCTGGACACTATTCATCCTAACCTAAACAAATAAGGGACCGCCTCAAAGAAGACCAAGAAACCACCTTCAAGCACATTCACCGGGACTGTCGGGCCCAAAGGCAAACAACCGAAAGGCTCATGTAAAGAGGCCTAAGTAAATAGGGTTGTGTGCAGCTACAACGATGTGCATTTCTTTGAATGTGAGGAGACTTTGGACTGTTTTAGTAAATAGCAACGACCAGAACCTAAGAACACTCAATCACATGTCAAGGACCAAAGCTCTTCAAATCGTCTGACTGACTTCAAAACTGTCAAGTGCCGGGACCAACAACTAACAAACCGTCGCTAAGAAATATTTCACTTTCTCAGAATGATGTATAGTCGTTAACCAATGGAAATATTCAATAGAAACTTCTTAGTGCAGTGTCGATTACTTTTCAAATAATCTTATCATTTTTAATCAAACGCCCCATGAAGTATATCTTAAACACAAAATAGGAGCCTACCATTTCATATTGTAAAATATTTGTATGTATACCTACATGTATTTCATTTCCAGGTATGTGTCACCTTTGTGTTCAGCGCATTACTTGAATATGCCCTGGTGAATTACGCATCGCGTTCGGATGCTCAGCGTTTGGCCAAGAAGAAGCACCAAAAACAATGGGAGCTCGACCATTGCGCCTTCGATCCTGAGCACATGGAGGACTTGCCCCCGGGAAGTGGCCCACCACCCGGAATGGGAGGACCACCCGCCAATAATGGAGGAGGATCATTTGCCATGGTACGTTAGACAATGGCTGGATATTTGGCCCATGATCGTTGAGAGGTTGCAAAAAGGGGACAGAGATGGGATGGATGTACCACACATTTGTACATGATAGCCTCAAAGCGCTGGATGTTGTAATCCAGCTTTGCGCTGTGGACCGTCCTACTGGACTCCCCGGAGCTGATGTACGTACAGTAGTTCAGTAAGAAGAATGACAGATCTGTAGAGGAGATTCTTCCGACGGAAATGGATGCCTGGCCGTGCTGCATGAGCAATGGCTTCAAGATCATGGTCGTAAGTCTTGACATCTCTCAAAGAAAGATAGCGAAAGACATATCTCGCACAGAAAGGGCCATTTGGCTCTTCTGACAATTTCGCATCAAAGGCCATAAATCCTGACAATCATCCGAAGTTTGATGTTTTCCATTATTTTGCGGAGTGAGCGAGAAACATGGTTGAACAGGAGGAGTACTTGCCGAAGTTAAACAGAATGCAGCAAGATGGACAAGATTAGATTAGTTAGCTTTTTCTCCCTCGGAGCAAGATTTATCCAAAACTTTCCGCGCACTTGACGGCCTCCAAGGTCTCACAGACAACAAACATCCTGAGTGTCTACGTGTGCGTGCGTGTACTACTTTATTTCCTTCATACACGTAGACGAAGTATGAGGAAGGTCGATCGAGGCTGATCGTCGTAATCCGTCATTTTTCAAGTCTCTTATCTCGAAGAAAGGCCATTATCGGAAGCTCTCCATGCAGCAAATGGCTTGGCCTAACTCCAATATCAGGGATCTCTTCCAATAGTTACTTGCTCGTACTCGCTCACTTGAGTTGCCACGTTCTTAAAGAGAGAGACCAAATATCTGCCCCCCACTCTCTCTCTCCTTCTCTCTCTCTCTCTCTCTTTCTTTCTTCCCCACCCCAATGTCAAAAGACACCAGCTATGCATATATTGCATCGACAAACTCCCGTCACCGACCATCGGGTTCGAGTTTAAACCTTTAAGAGTTCGCCTCAAAGTGATTTCGGCGAAACCGGAACACAAGCAAGCTTTTTGCCAACCTAGTGAATGATTTGTGGGGAAAAATATTGGCTCGAGAAAAAAAACCGATCGGGATGCCAGCAAATATAGCTGGAAGGCTATAGTTCTCTGATACCTGGTTCTCAGAGAGCACTTACTGTACGTGCTAACATTTGCTAACTTTGCGTGGCTTAAACTGTGGTCCAAACCTGGATGGAGTTTAGGTCAAATATTGAACACTTCAAGCCGTTCTCCTCCTCCATCTTCTTCCAAGCCTGTCTCTTCTGTAATTGTCAAACTTTTTTCTCTCCGCGGCCTAAAAAACTGAAAACTTTCGCCCCTGCATCAGACGTTCCTGTCATTGGTATGTGCGGATTGCCTAAATAGAGAACACTCAACATGGTTTCTCGAACCACTGAACCACTTGTAAAGCCCATCTCTTTTTGACAAGGAGTGAGAAGTGGATCGGATCAAAGTGCTTCAAATAGGTTCCAGATTCGCCACTGGGAAGGGCTGAGCATAACTGAAATAGCAAAATTGAACCTAATGTCAAATGGTCACTAAGTTTGAAATGAGAGCAATGAAAAATGGTACCACAATGATGCCAAGCTATTCGCAGTGGATAGTGCTGTTTTCACGTGATGCCTTAATGTTCAATCCTTGATCCCTGACACCAGAGTAGTCAGCCAAATTTGTCAAGGATCAAGGATTGAGCTTTATGTAAGGCCAAATAGGAAAAGAAAACTATGAACTGGGAATGGAATTTGGTATTCTTGATTGTTCTCATTTCAAACATAGTTGCCACGTGACATCATGGCTCGTTAGTCTTGCGACATGGATTCAATTTTCATGTTTCAGTCATGCTCAACCTTTCCCAGTGGCGCTCCTTACGGACAATCTGGGCCCTATTTGAAGCGCTTTCATTTAATAAGGGCGCTTAAGTTGAAAACAACATTTCATGTTTCTCTTCGTTCTCATTTCGATTTTGAGAGAGTGCGGCAGAAGCTCTTGGATCTGGATTAGGATTTCCGTTAAATTTGTTTTCTTGAACCCCTGGTGGATGAAGGTTTTATCTTGATTCGAAAATCCTTCTGGCTAGAAAGAAAAAAAGGAAGAGCTGGGCGCTACTTTTGAATGATGTTGCCAAAGTCAGACATCAAAAACATTTAAAATCATTTCCAAGGGAACTTTCGCTCAAGACATGTACATTACACACGGAAGTTAGGCGAACTTTTTTCATTCTTTGACACTTCGACACTTGGCTGGCGTTGAATTCTTCTGCAGAATGAATTTGCATAGTCAAAACTTTCTCACCTGTTTGTTAGCCCCTCGTAGAATTGAAAATACTTTCTTGATGGATAGATGACGGGCAGGCAAGCAAGAAAGACTGACTGAAAGAATCGAAGTCTTCTTCTGAACTGAAATACTTGTCTGATGATAGGGAGTCAACTCAACTCAAAGTCAAATCATTAGCCAAACAGAGGGTCGAGAGAGGGCTCATCGAGTTATTCAGAGAGCAGCTAGACCAGCGGGTTGATTGGAGATTCTTTTGGGGTTGCCTCGAGTACCATTGCGCTCCTTAAAGGGGTCTTGTTAGGGCGTTGCTTCCATCTAATCTAATATTCTTGACAGACCCTGCTAGTAATCTAGTTTATTGAATACGACTTGAAGTAGCTAAAAGGCCTCCTTTCCCCAAATCAGACAATCCCGTACTGGCCATTTCATGAAAAAAGAACTACGTTGGATAATTTCATATCTTGAGCCGCCCTTTCGTGAGAAAGTCAAAGTACAATGTACGCAGAGTAGATGAGAAATTACAGTAAGTCTTCCTTTTTTTCAAACGCGACAACTTCAGTCCAAAAGGTCATATCACGCTGAGACTTTCTTTCACTTCCATTGTCGGACTCTCTGGGAGGCAAAAAGAGTTCCTTTTTGCCAACGAAGGCGTTATTCGTCCGAAAATGGCGCTCAATTTCACCAAAAAAGCGAGATTGAACCAGTCGTTCGGAGGGAAACATAATTAGAGCGGTCCTTTCAGAGCTTGTAGCAATTGCTTCGAGTCGTCCAAGAAACGAAGAGGGGAGAGAAATGAAAAAGATCTTCTTGGCTTCCCGCAATGACACTCATTCCTGTCCGTCCGTAAAATCTTTCTTCCCAGTCTTTTCCTCTCAAAACGTGTTGTGACCATCCTTACTTGGCCTTACTTTCGTTCCTGGTTCTTCTTTTCTGAGAAGTCAGGATTCTTTCTTCCCAAGAGAGAAAAGCAAACATTTTGGAGAGGGAGTTGATGTTTTCAGGCTCTCCTTTGATATGAGTTGCAGTCGTGTTATTAAAAAAATTCAACGCCAACATTACCATGGAATTAACAGAGAAACAAATTTATCGAATTTGAAATTTTTTCCTCTTACTTCGGCTTTTGCTTTGACTTCGTAATTGCCACTTCATGTGTGGTTACTGGCAACGTGAAAGG
>NC_081440.1:6193713-6256400 GCF_007210705.1 Tigriopus californicus | reverse complement strand
ACATAATTGTCAACGGACTCCCACCATAGTCTTGAGCCGTGAGATTACCTTTCGTCATCATTGGTCTTCGTACTCGTAAAACTTAAACTGACAGCGTGCTTTATTTCAACCAAGTCTAAAACACAGCC
The DNA here is from genome assembly GCF_007210705.1 of Tigriopus californicus. NCBI lineage: Eukaryota > Metazoa > Arthropoda > Copepoda > Harpacticoida > Harpacticidae > Tigriopus > Tigriopus californicus. The sequence goes on along the minus strand of NC_081440.1, from coordinate 6,256,272 downwards.
ATGAGTATGCGGGGTACTTCCATAACAACTATAGCTAATGCTCCTAAGACGACAATAACAACAACAACAACAACCGCAACAACAATACTAGCGTCCAACGATAACCTCTCTGATTTCGTTATGGTAGTCATGGGTGTTCCACAACCATGGAGGGTGATCCTCAGTCACTTGTTCATTTGCAAAAGATGTTGCTTTTAAATACAATGATAATCGATACACAATCTGTAGAAGAACAACCCGTCGTGAGAACTCGACCTTCCAGTCGTGCGCTCAAAATTTGAAATAAAAACCCAATCGTCGAATGATATGAAGTTTCCCAGAGAAATCACTAACCAATCATTGGAAGAGGCTTGTAAAAGACAATCCAAATGAGCTATAGAATCAGGGATCGATATCAGTGGATGCAATGCACAACTAGTGCGAAGCCAAAATTAAAGCATCATTTTGCTCAATGGACTGGAACGCCGCTAGCAATTTTCTTTTTCGAACATTGTAGTTTCTTAGGAGCCCTTGCCATTTTGATCATGTAATTGTTTCTTTTGAAAAATATCGTTTGCACCTCGTTGTCGTTATTTTCATTTGTTTCCAATACATTGAACCTTGCTTGTACCAAAGTAAGAGAAGTTGAATCCTTGTGAATCCAAGTTCATTGAGGCACAGTGAACACCGAACGATGTCTTGGCCATTAAATCAGGGAACATGCAACGTGGAAGGAATTGGATAAGGGAAATACGATGGGCCCTTTGATTCTTACATGCCTCAAGGAGTAGCCAAAAGAGCCGGTGGATGCAAGGAAGAGGAAAAAAAAGGAAGAAATTGAGTAATGGCCTTCCAATCTCAGACCCCAGAGGTTTGTTTCTGCGCTTGGCTTTTGGAAATACAATCACGCAAAAATCTCTGCAGATATTTTGGATCCTAGTTTGAGAGGGGATATAGGATGAAGATGACTGATGATGAGTCTGATCAATCTGATCAGTTATTAAGACTGGCTGATAAGAAGAAGAAGAGGTGCTCTCTTGGATCAGCAATCGATCTCACCCAATGATAAAGAACTGTTCAGGACGGAGGTAACACCCACCGTGATTGCAAATATGATTGAATATTTCTGGATCTGCATTGTTGATGGGAAGTATATTCCTTGATGTTGCTTCAATTCAGGTGGGAGGAAATATTGAATAAGAATATATATTTTATAATTAGGCAACGATGTTGCTTGGTAGGTCTTAAAACAGGCTTTGGAATCTTTATCTGGTGGAAAATGTCACATGCGAATTTAAAAACGACATGGAACGATAATTGCGACAAGAATAGCAATTGAGGGAAAACTCTTCTCTGAAAATTTGAAATGCCATGAAACCAAAAAAAAGTTGTCATTGTGTCCAAACATGGCATCTGATGTATTCGGTAAATACAAATCTNTTCTGGATCTGCATTGTTGATGGGAAGTATATTCCTTGATGTTGCTTCAATTCAGGTGGGAGGAAATATTGAATAAGAATATATATTTTATAATTGGGCAACGATGTTGCTTGGTAGTTCTTAAAACAGGCTTTGGAATCTTTATCTTGTGGAAAATGTCACATGCGAATTTAAAAACGACATGGAACGATAATTGCGACAAGAACAGCAATTAAGGGAAAACTCTTCTCTGAAAATTTGAAATGCCATGAAACCAAAAAAAAAAGTTGTCATTGTGTCCAAACATGGCATCTGATGTATTCGGTAAATACAAATCTAGAAAGGCGGAGGAGGCGTGGCATATTGGTTAGGGCGGTTCCCTACTTTGTGAGAGGTCTCCTCTTGGGTTCTGGAAGAGGAATTTTTCATGGAATCGTTTAGACCTTCATTTCCGATTTGCTACCCCTGGTTCGATCCATAGAAAACCATATATGAAGTTATCTATGGTTCGATCCCAGCCGATTCAACCTTGAGGTCATTGCCGAGGGTGAGGTAATGATTAATGTTGAGTGTGATGACTGACGGAGTAGGAATATCGCTTCACTGGGGCGTCCTTCATCAGAGGGTAGCCGAGTAACAAATATGTCCCGTTTGTCGAGTTTGCCCATTAGTAGTAGAACTTTATGGCGATGTAATCTCTTTACATCGCATCAATTTGGTTTTGACTAGATGCAAAAATAAAGAAAATGATATGGATTGGCATTCTCCCCGTACAGAGAGGAGCACATGCAGGAATCGGTGCAACTAGAATGGTACTCTTTCCGGTTACAAGTCAAATGATGTCCCGAGTCTAAAAGCTACTTGAAAGTGAATTTCTGCCATTTTCCGACAAGTGGTCGAAAATGGCTCAAAATGATTTTTCATCTGTGATAGCCAGGCTCTGAATCTGAAGGATAAAGAGCATGATTTCTGAGAATCTGCGTTTTGCTCAAAATTCGAGTGCCACATACATGATTTTGCTGTGGAAACCAGGCCAGATTTTTCGTCCCAGGCGTAGAATGAATCTTCTAGTGCAGTCACATCTACCTTCAACATAGTAATGACCTCCAAATAAGAATGATCATGTTTTATTGCATTTGAATCAGAAGAAAGCTGAATAGGTGTGCCATTCCAAAACTATCATTTTGAGTAGTATTAGAAGTTCTAATTAAGAGGTTGAATGAAAGGTCGTCTCTTTGTTGCGTGTTCATGGCCTCTCTTGTTTTCTGTGATCTCTCCCATTCCTGGAAGGGCTCTCTCTCTGTCTCAAGGACCCTGGTGTTGATTCCTCGTACGGTACTACCTCAGTGCTCTCATGTGACTCGCGCTCTCTCCAGCCTCCATCTAGCCTCGCTTGGTCCTCTCGGTCCTCTCGGTCCTCTCGGTTGGGCTGCCTTTGGTTGGGTCTGGTCCTGTCATGAGTTTTTTCGCCGGCCACCCATCGACAGTCAGTCGGCCAGTGAATGGTCTCAAGTCCCGGAATCCCGATCGATTCGTAGTGGGCTGAAATTACCTGGGAAAAGTGGGACGGACTCGTTCGCTGGTTCTTGCTGGTTCATCCATTTCAGTTCCCATTGGACCTATAGTCCCAGGTGTCAAGCGCGAGAGAAGGATCGATGGTCGCCGAGTCTCAATCATAGGATTAATATTGGTCATAATAATATATAATACCCGTGTGGGGATTGGGCCATCATGACGGTGACCCAACGCTCGAGCCAAGCGGCCAAATCCGACCCATCCGTCGAAGGAACGGCCTCGCGTCCCGCTACGGCTCGTCCCAAAACAGCCACGCCTTTCAGCGGTCGTTATAATCCGAAGTAAGATTGATTAACCGTTGTCACGGGTTGAAAAGGGTTGAGGTTATTGAGCATACTTTTTTCTGGATAGATTAATCAAGCGGATCAGTCCGGAAACGAGTGACAAAGGAGCGGCTCTTTCGCACAAACAATGGACCCGCATGGTCACCATTGGGGCTATCGCCATGATCTTGTACTACACGGCCAAAACTGGCCAGACCAATACCATCATGGCCAAGCAGAGCGAGGTCCTGGAGAGCAAACGATACCAAAACTCGGTCTGTACGCCTTCATATCGCCAAGATATCGAGAAAGTCGGAAGCAAAGGTAACAACCATTTGGACACGCCCCGAAACGGGCTGATATGGACAAGGCTAAGGAAAAGCGATGATTCATTGCAGATTGCTTGCCACGAAAATGTGGGCGAGTGATCATGGATGACCTACTCCAAGAATCCGAAACGGAGGCCATCTTGGCATTGGCTAAGAAAGGCTTAGCCCAAGGCGGTTCCTCGGGCGGAGCCTCGATCTTAGACCTGCACTCAGGAGCCCTGTCCCAAGGGGAAGCATTTATCAATGTCTATAAAGTCTACCCCGATCTCTTCACACGCTCGGAATTCGAGGTGTATAAGTAAGGATGACGCGACGCTGCCCAATGCCACTGGAATAGGCGGAATAGACATGAGGGCTGGTTTACATTTACAGGTCGGTGAAGGATCGGGTGAAAGCGGCGGTGGCCGAACATTTTGGCCTGAATAACGACCACTTGTTCCTATCGCATCCGACGTTTTTCTCACGGATCACGGCCGCTCCGGCTCAAACACTCCACGACGAATATTGGCACGTTCATATTGATAAGGAGACCTATCCCAGTTTCCATTACACGTCCTTGCTCTACTTGACCGATTTTGGCATCGACTTTCAAGGTGGTTCCTTTGTATTCGTGGATGCCCACGACAACATGAACAGGTAAGTTCCAAATCGTCAGATGGCTACGCCAAATTCTTATCGATAAAACGGGACTTCATCGATTTCTTTTGTAGAACTATTGAGCCACGCATGGGTCGCGTATCAGCCTTCACGTCTGGGATTGAAAACAAGCATCATGTGGAGCGGGTGACCTCGGGCATCCGGTACGCCTTGACCATGGGTTTTACATGTGATCCGAGGTACGAAGGTCGAAGAAGAGGAGTTGGATTTGATAAGGCAATTGATATTAACATCACTTGTCGCTCTTTTTTAGCCAAGCCATTCCCAATCCCGGCGACGATTTGCCATGAACCGTGTCCCAGAACCATTCATCGCACCAACATTCCATCACTTAGTGTTGACCCGACTTGTTATTTAGATGTTCATTATAATCTGTTTTGAGGTACGATCTGATGCTTAACGCTGGATAAGAACGTATGAAAAATTGAGGAATTCTTATTATACCCATAATTTGATTTTGAATTGGGAGGAGGGCGTCATCAAATGTGACCAAAAAAACCTTGGTGCTCCCATGACATGAATACTGGTCCATAACATTGCTTTATTTGTGACAAAAAGACACAGGCGCTCGGCGCTCATCACACGAAACGGTTACTAAATTTCGTCTAGTCAAGCATATTCAGGGTCAAGATTGATTGGTATCCACCGGGTCTGTCAGGAAAGCGTCAGTTTTGAGTAATAATTGAGAGGGACTCTCCAATTCACGCTCAGCCGTGGCGATATCATTCCGGATGGCATGAATTAAATCGTCTGCAAGTCAAGGATAGAAAATGAATGGTGGTTTTAGAAGTGTAAGCCACTTTCATCTTGATTTTTACCCAGGCAATTGTAGTTTTCTTCAGGTCGAATGTAACCCGACACAATGACCCGCAGCCAAGATCCATAAAAATCCTCGTCGAAATCATGAATGATATGCGTTTCCTAATAAAAGCGAACTTTCGTTACTATGTACCTGGCCTAAGATTTCAGTTTTCACTCACCATCGACTTCTTTTCATTTTTATAATACGGATTCCAGCCCACGCTCATGACCATTTTATAGATATCGCCCTGATCGATCCGAGCCCAACCGTAATAAATGCCCGTGTCCATGGCCGTGGGGAGACGTTCAATAACCTCCTCCGAGAAGTTCGCTACAATATCCAACCTGACACTTATTTACGGCTACAACGAAAGCCCCTCAAGAGCACTTACCCGTGGGAATGCCCAATTCCTTGGAGCCTCGTCCAAAACCTTGGACCACCTGACCTTGGACCCGCACCGGAGGCTGGACGGCCATACTGAACGGCCTGGGCGTGATCAGCGACGGAGTAGGAGTGGCTATGAGTCGTGAAAGCCCAGGGCAGCCAATGGATCGACTAGCTGAATAGAGAGCGCCTGATACTCCCAGGCCCACCATGAATGTGGTGAACCCCAGCTCCCGAATCACGGTTCAAAGGTCGATCGGCCAGGCAGGACGGCCAATGCTGACGGACTGGATTAGAAGGCTGGATACGTGGTTGGAGTTCGATGGGTNCCTGATACTCCCAGGCCCACCATGAATGTGGTGAACCCCAGCTCCACCTCGGGACCTCAGATCACGTGAAAATACTCCCTCCCTCCCTCAACGGCCTCGCTTCATGCCTTATCTACGTTCCTTGCGGTCACTGATAATAGCCATAAAACCGCCATCCACCGCGCCATAGTCTTCAGACTTACTTCAGTTTCCTCCACCCACGTGCATGAAAGTGCGTGTGTCTAGTATACGTACGTCACTTATCTTCGGATTGAGTGGATGGACGAATGAAGAAAAGGAGATGATGTGGCCGAGATGCCCCGAATCACGGTTCAAAGGTCGATCGGCCAGGCAGGACGGCCAATGCTGACGGACTGGATTAGAAGGCTGGATACGTGGTTGGAGTTCGATGGGTTTCCATGTTAGTCATTGATAGGTCGATGAACATGAGTGCTTATGTGTGTACTGTGTACGCTAATTCGCTGAGTGTAGCTGGACTGGTATGCTGACTAAGTTCAGGCCTACATTAGGCTTTGAGTCGGCTGCTCCTGTCTGCTCTTGTAGTAGAGGATCCCTACATACATGCGTTTGTGGGCATCTACACGGTAGACAGACAAGCCTATACACAGTGGTAAAAATACCCTTTAAAGTTTTGACGGAAATTCCACCCACACATTTTGGCAGCTTTCTACATCAAAAAATCATGGGGAACAATTTTGATTTTATTGCTCTATGGAATTCTAGCCAATACAAAAAAGATACATAATTAGGAGCACATTTTGTTAGCCCCTGAACATGAATACTTATATTATCTATTTGACAGTTACTTAGTTTCATGGGACTTGGTGTTGCAAATTTCATCGCTTTTTGCTCCAAAATGCTCCCGTTGTATGTTAATTTAATTTCCCAAATTATTAAAAATGAGCGATTATTTTTCGTTTTTTTGCAAAACTTCAAAATAACTTAAAACCTTATACAACCATATATAAATTCTTCCAAAAAAAGCAGATTTTTGAAAATTTATTTTAGAGCCGTCCCAGAGACAATTATTTGAGCGGTCACTGAAAATTTCACAAACCTCAACGAAGTCTTAAAAAGCTATTTTTAATCAGTTTCAACGAAGTCTTCAAGAGACAACAAAGTCTATAACATTGTCTGTTGCATGCATTGTCTTCAGAATTGAACTGAACGCGTAACTAAGTGTAGACATGATGATTTTCAAGGATTACACTTTTAGTGTGTCTTAAGTGACATAATATGTAGCATTTTTAGCTGTTGTGAGACTATGCAAGAAAAAGAAAAATAATCTTTCACTTTTGTGATAATGAAAATCGACATGAATTCTTTGGGAAATTGAATTAACATATAACTGGGGCATTTTGGGGTGAAAAACGATGAAATTTGGACCACTAAATCCCATGAAACTAAGTAACAGTCAAAAAGATAATATCATGATTTATATTCAAGAACTAACCAAGTTTGCTCCCAATTTACATTGAGTAAATTTTTGAAAATTTTAGTTTTTTGACGTTTTTAGTTGTGTAAGTTTTTTATGCGGGCTAGAACTCCATAAAGCAATTAAATCATAGTTGTTCCTTATGACTTTTCGAGGTAGAATAATGCCAATCTGTGTTTGGGAATTTCCCTGGAAACTCGATAGGGCTTTTTGAACACCGTGTATAAACATGGAAGTGTGTGTGTATTCATGGTGTCCTCTGTCATACGCAGGGCGCCAGGAGAGGTGCCTTACTGGATTAAATGAAAGAAACATTTCGTATTCAACCTGCTACATGCTGACGTTTCATTCGAAAAGATTACGTATCAGGATTCCTGATTTATCAAAATTACATGTAATAGCCGTGGCAAAGGATTTGCGGCTATGAAAGATGAGTGAAGAAAGTCAGTATCAAATAATTGTGTCCTAATGACGTGCCAAAAAGTTTGCAACAAACACACTTTATTCAAAAAAATTGAGCACGACTCCTTTACCACTACGCGACAAGTGTCCAAGAGAATCAAGTGATATTTAGACAGAATTGGAGGACTTTGTGCACAGGCCTTGTGCAAGGTTCCTAAAGAGTGATATGTATCTCCGTAGCAGAGTCTGGCCCTATTTCATCTCTTCCTAGATCTCTATAGAGTTTGAAAAGTTCCCCTAATAGAAGAGTTTAGTATGACACTGTACACATTGAAAATATGTTTTAGCATGCTAGGACTGAACAAGAAACGATTTAATGCACAAAGTACTTCAATTTGTCTGGCTTGAGTCGGAGCTCGAGTCTAAAGTCTAGCAAGCTGGCTGCAGTGATGGGCATCGTTAGGCCAAAAGAGAACCTTTCAAGAGTTGATGGGGCACGACAGGGAGAAGTTAAGTTCGCTAATTTTTAATTCATTGCTTTTGATCAAAAGTAATGGAAATAACCACTCATAAAACTGAGACATGCATGCAAATCTTAAATGACCTCCTGAGGAGAGGGAAACATGAGTTTCTGGCCAAACAGTGTCATGGAAATGTGACGATTGTTCAAAGTTGCAAGAATAAAGTTTAGAGGTTAAAGGTGTAATGGAATCCTTCAAACATAATACACATGGGTGTCACGTCATGAATGACTGTATGTACTTAAGTGGATGAAATCACGGCCAGGACTGTAAAGAGAATAATTTAATTGCATACATCTGAGCCTTTCATCCAATTTCGGACCCACAGATTCATTGCATTGACCCGACACCATAACGAACACAACCTCCACACATGTACGTATTTTGATGGGCAACTTAAATGGCGGTATCATAGATAGGCGGTATTCATATCGTGAGATTCGTATGAAGTGTTTTCATAGCAGAATATCGGCATATTGTATTTCTAACGATAGTTTGTCTTTAATTCGGAGTCCTTTTATTTTCTTGCCAGGAAGGTTATCAAAATAAGGCTGAAAGAAAGTTGATGTGAACTCATTGACTCATTGGTGGGTTTGTCTTTTTATTGCATAGAGGGCACAGTTAGGATGAACGATAATTCACAACAGAGGTCGCTAGGTGCGGATTGCTGACATCACTGCTGACATCACCCACTGGCCTGACTGTCTGGGTGACGTCTTTTCCTCATCTATGGGACTCGAGCTACTTTTTCAGTTTTGCTATACTTATTGTTCCCTTTTCAAAACGCCTATAAACCACCACCAATAAAAATGTCATTCATTGTTCTGGATGGATTTGTCTTCTTCTGGCTAGGTAGTCTACCAACGATCTGACGGGTCGTTTTATCGAGGACAGAGTCTTGGGTCACCCTCAATTAAAGTCGCCTTATTTTTCTCGTCTGAAGTCAAACCTAATTGTGAAGCTTCCAGCTTGAAATTGATATTCGGAAGAAAGTGGGCAGTGTCAATTGCGATTGTTAATGGATGACCAGTCCCGACCTCATCCCGGTCTAAGGAGCCGCTGAGCGGGTAGCTCACGCTCTCCGTCTCCCGGGTCAGTTAGTGGGCGGGCGGTGCCAGACTAGGAGTCAGTCCGTCAGTCCGTCCGTCAGTCCATGACCGAATCCGTGCCCACCATGGCCTCTTCGTGGTTGAACACCAACCACTTGACCTCCATGGCCAAATCGGCCTTGACCGAGGCGCAGAAGACCATCGACAAAGCGCTGGACATCGAATCCAACGAGGCCAAGCCGTCTAACCCCTCGCTCTCACCGGCCCCGTCAGCCTCGTCGTCTGGGCCGGGCCTTACGGCCGAGAATGGCCCGCCCCCCGGGTCGTCCCGTTCGTCCTCGCGCTCGTCCTCTATCACGTCGGCCTCGTCCGAGTTCATGCGACAATCGGTCAAGGAATCCTCGGCCAAGCTATGGGGCTCCTTCACCGGGTCCTTCTTCGAGGCACCGCCGGCCTCGGCCCAGACGGCTCCCCTGCCCCCCACGGTCCAGCACCCGGTGACTCAAGCGCCCACGGCTGCCAGTGGGTCCCAAACGGAGCCCGCGCCCGTTATAAGTGCCCAACCCGGGCCTCTGGCCGATGACGTGGCCTCGGTGGCCTCGGTGGCCTCGATTACCTCTGGAAGCGGTTCGGCCGTCATGACCGAGGTGAGCCAAGCCGAGCTAGAAGTCGAGCCGTGCTCGGGGTCGCTCTGGTCGGAGACGGGCCGCGTCTCGCCCGCCGTTCTGTCCGTGGGCGAGGCCTCGTCTGACTCGAGTGCCTTGCCCACCCCGTTGTTGAGCTCGCAAGAAATGAGCGTGGAAACGCTCAAAGGTTGGGAGGCGCCCAAGGAACCGGAGGCGGAGGAGACCCAATCCGGTGTGTCCAATTTGATGGCCGAGGCCATGGTGGACAACAATTCCGAACGACCCAGTGATACCTCGTCGTCGAAGAGCTATGAAGTGATGAAAAACTTCTCGTTCCCGACTAGTGGAAACGCTCAAAGGTTGGGAGGCGCCCAAGGAACCGGAGGCGGAGGAGACCCAATCCGGTGTGTCCAATTTGATGGCTGAGGCCATGGTGGACAACAATTCCGAACGACCCAGTGATACCTCGTCGTCGAAGAGCTATGAAGTGATGAAAAACTTCTCGTTCCCGACTAGTGGCCAAACCTCGGGCGATGAGTTTGAAACCAATGCCACAAGCTCCGATATTGAAGTCATTGCTTGTCCCAACGGTGGGGGCGGACATCGCGGTTGGCCCAGTCCGAAACGCAGCCAACCTCCTCATGCCAGTCTGGATTTGACCTCTCGGGGTAAGTCCGCTTCTCTTCCGATCTGTGAATTCAAAATGGTCGAACTGAGTCGAGCTAATATGGAGCTGCAGGAAAAGAANGGGGGCGGACATCGCGGTTGGCCCAGTCCGAAACGCAGCCAACCTCCTCATGCCAGTCTGGATTTGACCTCTCGGGGTAAGTCCGCTTCTCGCCATTCGTAATCCTTGAACTATTCATGGCCGCATTCCGATTTTCATTTCATTTCTCTCATTTTTTGACCTTTCATCCTAGGTCACAAACGAAGTGGATCGGAACATTCGGGTTCGGGCTCGACGGAAGAGGGCAATGCGAATGCCGAGATCGATCGGTTGCTTCGAAAGTTGACGGAAATGAACGATGTGCTCGAAGTCCGTGAATTCAAAATGGTCGAACTGAGTCGAGCTAATATGGAGCTGCAGGAAAAGAATGTCGATTTGAACAGGTGTGTTGAAAAGCAGGTCCAATCGAGTTACGGAACATGGACGTGGAACGGCTTTTATTTTCAGTCAAATCAAAGAGGCCATGAAGGTCAATGCCAAACTTGTCGAGTCCAATGCTTCCAACGATGATCTGACACAACGATTGGCAACCCTAGAAAATAAACTTCAACGAGTGATGGCCGAAAAGGATTCATATCTGGAAGAGAATAAGGTAGGTTCAAAGGCTATTGGTGGTTTCAAGCAAGTTTGGAAAAGATCATGGCGACTTCTTTTCAGAAATTAAAGAAAAGCTCTTCGTCCGTGATGTCAGAAAATGAATTGAACTCGCTGATGAGTGAGAAAGATGAAATCATCGAGGATTTGCGGGCCGAGGGACAAAAGCTTTCGGTGCAAGTTGGAAAACATGGTGAAATTATCAAGAAGTTACGGGTGAAGGAAAAGGCCAATGAAAAAGAGATCAAGCAACTGAAAACCAATTTGGAAGAGAAAACTACCGAGGCTGACCGATTGAAGAAGAGCCTCAAAGCCAAAGATGAGGTAGAATCCAAGCAAATCGAAGCCATTCAAAACCTCACCAGTGCCAACTCCAAATGGGAAGATGAGCACAAGAAAGTGCTATCTGAATTGGAAGATGCGAACGAAAAAGTGAATGGACTAAAAACGAGCTTGGAAGGAGCTTATCGAGAAATGGCCGAACTCAAGCGTGGTCTCCTCGAAAAAGAAGGCGAAGCTCAAGAAATGGCACTCAGTCGAGAAATGGCAGCTAAACAAGCCCTGCAGGAACAGCTCCGAGAGCTCCAAGATCAGTCCCGGACTGAAAAAGACTCGCTCTACCGTCAAATCGATGAACTGCGAAGTTCATTGGTCGACGAAGAACGCATCACGGCCCGTAAAGACGATCAATTGCGGCGGGAGCGGGAAGATTTGATGCAGCGTCTGGAGCAATCTGAAAATCGCCACGAGGAGTTGTCGGCCAGTGTCTCGGCCGCCACTCGACCTTTGTTAAGACAAATTGAATCCCTCCAAGCCAGTCTAAATGAATCCCAATCCTCAAGCGAAAGGGTGGAAAGGAGTCTCTCTGACAGGCTTCAACAAGCCTCAATCCAATTAGCCGCGGCCCAAGAACGTGAGCGAACCGCATCTGAACAGTACATGCATCTCTCCTCCAAATCAGCCGCTCTAGAGTCCAAGTTAAATAATGTGAGTAAGGAAAAGACCAACCTTGAGGTCAAATATGAGGAGGAGCTGACCAAGCGGCAGCAATTAGAGCACTTAAACGTCAAGAGCTCGACCCTGTCAGAAACTATGAAAAAGTCTCTCTCGGATGAGATCCATGAACTCAAACGTGAGAAGGACTTCCTCGAAGCGGCTCTAGACACGGAGCGTCAAGACCTACAAGCCGAGAAGAGGAAGCTCATCCATATTCAAGAGCAATTGAAGGAAAGAGAGCGGAAGGTCAAGGAAATTCAAGCCGAATTGGACCTGGTCCGATCCACTTGCTCGTCACCTTCGCCTTCATTATCACACCTTTCCGTCAATGGGTCCTATTCCGATATGTGGCCGGTAAGTCAAATCGGTTTTTTTTTCTTTTTCTGTGCTCATTTTCGTCTGAATTGACGGGCTCTAGGTGTTTTAAACAAAATTACAAAACGTTTTTTTTTCATATACCAGTTAACTTTTAATTGTTTTTGTTGATTAGTTTGATCTCAATCTCCCAAAGTCCTTTTTTTTTTGGTTGTCAAATGCTATTGAGTAAACTGAGGGCATTGCAAATCGCTCGCTTTACATTTGAACTCTGCCATTGCCCGTCAACCTTGATTAATGGAAACTAAAGTCATTGTGGAAATTCTAGAAACATCCCCACAAGAACTCGTCGACTTCCATACTCTCCGCATCTGTAAGTTAAAATGTGTAAAACAGGATCCAGGGTTGCAAAGGAACATCTTGTCCAATGCACCAAACACAAAAGCCTGGTTGATTTTCTTGGGACTTGTCACGAATTTCCAACCTTTTTGGGTGCAAATTCATCCTCCGCATTTCGCACGACCTTTTTTTCTCTCCTTGCAAGCTCTTTGCCAAAGAGACCCTCAAGTTTTGGGTGCAATCACCGCCATTGGTACCTGAAAAGAATAATCCTCATACTGCTTTTCTCTGTTTTCAAGGACGAGGTCTTTGACTCCGCGTCTGTGATGCGGAATGCCATCGGAGGGAGTTCAAACTTGTACGATACCATGCGCCAGACCAGCTCTACGGCTGCTTTGGTCGAGAATTTGCAAGCCCAATTGAAACAAAGAGACGGGGAAGTGATCCAAATGCAGATGGAATTGGGCAATCTGGAGCGAGCCCGAGATAATCAGAACTTGGAAGTGAGTCGGCTCACTCAGAAAGTGGAATCGTATGAGACTCTCGATTTGGAGCTCAAGGAAATGAAACGGTTGTACCAAGAAACCGAGGCAAAGTACCAAACAATGCTAACGGTAAGCTTCATGGTAACATCATGAATATGCTAGTTAGTGGTCATGGCGGTCGTGCCGCAGTTGAGAGCGAGGTTAGCTCATTTCCCCAAAGGCTTAGGATAGAACGGATCGAAGAGGCCATGATGAGAAAGAGTGGCAGGAACTAGTCCGTCTTTTTCTCGATCTCAAAAGTCGAACATTTTCAAACTTTGAAGGGTTGGCAAGACCTTTTGAGAGTGCATTTTTTGACACCTCTCAGTCACAATTTTATCCATTACCTTGATCAAAATGGCAGAACTTGTCAAATAGAAATTGTTTCATGTAAGAAGTGAATGGTCGACAAAAAGAGCAAAATTTTAAGCAATGCATCCTTCACGTTTGTGGAAAGTTAACTGTCAAAGGAATAAGGATAAATGGCGCAATGTCCAAGTTTTTTTTTTCGGCGAGTCTACCCTTGGCATTAATGTCAACGTCATACATTTCCCACAATAACTCGAAAGCGTGGAATTTTGAAATGAAACCTTAGACTCGCACTAGTCAAAGAATTTCCCTCTGGCTCATCACCAAGTGCCTTCCGGGAAAAATATTGTTTAGGTTGGAGTTCTTTGATAAAGGAATGCCACAAATTGAACCAAACTGCCTAAAGGGTTCTCATTTGGTTTTTTTTTTCGGTGGTTTTAGATGTATGGTGAAAAAGTTGAGGAAGCGGAAGAGCTTCGTCTCGATTTGCAAGATGTAAAGGAGATGTACAAGACTCAGATCCAGGAGCTTCTTCAATCATCGGCCTCGAAATCGTCTACTCCATTGGTGACCCAGTGATATCCCCCCCCGCTTCCTCTTGCCCTAGAAATGGTGCCCAGAGAAGCCAAACCCCAGCCTCCCACGCCAATTACATTCAGACCTATGGGAATTTGATGAAAATCCGGATCGGATATCGTTTCACGGATTCCCATGCAAATGTGGCTAAAGTAGTGCTCAATCTATGATTGAGAACATGATTTAGAGCCGTGATTTAGAGTCGATTCATAATACTAATAACTGTGATAAGATATTTCTCTTCAAATCGTGTGGTAATTTTTGGGTTGAGCTTCTTGCCGTGTCTTTTACCATCGTTTTTATGCGATTTTCGTCCTTTTATCAATTTTTTTAGCACCGTGTGCTGTCGTTATTGACTCTTTAAGCAAATACAGATTACTTTCCTGACATTTACTACACTTAAGATGCCACAACTGCGATGTATGAAATAGTAATGATCTGTGTTTTATGCCTGTTCAGCGAGCAAGGTAAAAGGAGGAACTCTTCTCAATCCTGCTTGGTTGAAGCGTTAGTCAGTTTTGGGTCCGTCGTTATGGCTCTTCTGGCCATGATCAAAGCGAACAGAGACGGGCAAACAAAGCGAAGAAACGTGGCGAATCGGTGGATTGGAGGAGCGATCAAAACCTCATTTTCTCGGAGCTGAATGGAACTTTTGATGAGAGCGGCCATCTCTTCAGCGGAATAACCGTCCAAGTTGGCCTTATCGAATCCTGAAAGGCGCAAAATACATGTTCGAAGGGTACACGAACAAAAAATATGAAGCGGACAACTAGATTTGAGGGAAAGAAATTTAGCATTTTCTTTTTTTTATTGGAATTGTTATCTCTGAAGAGGAAAGTGCTTCAAATAATAAGGAGACTGGATAAAAATCTACTCCAGATACGTTTAATTTCTCTGGGTGAAAATCTTTTAAGCCGTTTTGGGGGGGTTTTATGCGACGATTGCCGGAAAACTTTGCCGTTTCTAAGTGAAAGTTCCATCACTTTGGGTGCATTAACACGCTCATAATTTTCAAGCATCAAAGAATTGTTTCCTAACTTTCCAACGAACAAATTCAGTTCTCGTTCACAAAAGAGCCTTTGAGGAACTCAGGCGGTGGAATAATTTCCCTCCAACCAATTTCCCATTCAAGAGAGAATCCCCTTTCCATGGTTTTCTGGCTAAACAACCAGCGCCATTATCCCTTCATTTCTTGACACGTCTAAAAGGGTATGGGGGTATCATGTTATTGGCCTTACTCCCGTAATTGGTCCCATCGCCATTCAACGAGTTCTTCGCGATATTGGTATTCACATAACCCGGGCTAATCGAACTGACAGAAATGCCTGTCTGCGCCACCTCAGCTCGCAAGGTATCCGTGAAGGCCAACAGGGCGTGTTTCGAGGCACTGTAGGCGCAACGATGCGGGACCGCCAAATAACTCTGGATACTGGTGATATTCACGATGTGACCTTTTTTCCGCTTCAGGAAATGCGGCAAAAACTCTGGAAAAGAACTATGAACTTATTAAGAGAAGAAATATTTCCAATATATGTATTAATGGACACGGAAATTGGGTCGAACCGCGGGTAAGTTCGACGGTCCCGATAAAGTTGACATCCATGACTGCCTTCAAGGTGTGGATCGACATATCAATGACACTGCTCCGACTCGACATGCCCGCATTGTTAATGAGGATGTCGATGGGGCCACTGATGCCCTCAATCTCCTCCACTTTCTCCTTGAAAGATCCGTGATCGGCCAAATCCAACTGCACCGCACAGGGGATCCGGATGGGACTCTTCTAAGGTACGAAAATGAACAATCTTCGCGTGTACTCTATTGGTTGTCAAATGATGAACGATGTCGATTACAAAATATGTGCCCTGCTCACATCTGAGGATTGCAAGAGCTCTTGTTTGAGTTCCTCCAAGGCTTCCACATTCCTCGAGGCCAGGATCAATCGACATCCGGCTCCGTACAGTTCATGAGCCAGTGCTCGACCGATCCCTTGGGAAGCACCCGTGATGAGGACCACCTGAAGGAAACCAAATGGAAAGGCTGTATGACAAAGGAAACCAGGGAAGAATGAGACATGTTTACCTACCTGACCATCCAAGTTCTGAGCAAATAATGTGAGTTGAAGCCATCGGAGATGACGTAGAAAAGCCTGGGGCAAGAATAACATGATGGAAGTCACGGTCATGGCCACGGACCGAGTGATTTTCGACAGAGCACGGATCATGTTGGAACTATGTCAAATCGGAGTTAGCCTCGGGACCTCGAGACCTCGGGCCTGCACCAGTACTCCAATTTGAGGATTGGGGATGAACTCGAGATAAGAGCCTTCTTGCGACTCGGTCGGCAAGCAGTGCAGTGAATCGTGCTAATCAGCCGAATAATCCAATCCAAAGTTCCAAAGGGTCATGTTTGGGAAGCAAACGCGAACTGTCAATGCTCTCTTGCATCATCAGTTCATCAGCTACACACAGTATGTTAGTTAGACCATGGGGTCCTGCGAAATGGCGAAACTGGACGGAGAGAGCTGAGAGCGCACGAATTGTGGAAGAAGCATGCAGAGATCAAGAGGAAGGAGAACTTCAATCCAAAGTGAAAAGGAATTAATACTGTACTAGAGAGTGGAATCATACATATTTTCATACATATTTCCCTGTTTTGGCCGCCATGTTGATCCTATTTGCAGCTCAATCATGTCAATGCTCAATTAATGTCAGCGCTGAAATTGACTCATTCCGGATTGATGAGTTAGGACCTTTTGGACAAAAATGAATCCTTTTATCAAAGAAAACTCGCACGGTATTTGGGGCTCGAATTTTGAGCACTAAGCGAATTATGAAAACTTGGTATTTTCTCTTAACTCTTAGAACTTCGAAGGGCAGGTATCACAATGCATTGGTTAGTAAAAAAAAGGCGAAAGGGGTTCTTTTCAATAGATTCCAGTAATATTTCGCTAGTTATATTTATTCATTTTGAAAATGTATTAAGGCATATTTTTTCTCGAAATGGATATTTTTCAATATTTAGCTAATTCATAGGACATGAGTTGGACCAGTCAGTTTGCTCAAAGGTATTCATTGTTGGGGGACTTCAATTTTCCGGCTAGCATTGCAGATCTGTATAGAATGGGAGCTTAGTCCAGATGGGTATATTCCCATTTCGAAATCGTCATCTCAGTCGTTCGAAAAGCTGGAAGAATTTGCGATCTTGCTCAATCTCTCTCAGCATGTTGGTGTAGCCACCAGAGTGAATAGCGTTCTCGACTTGTTTTTTCCCATGACCCTGATCTGATCCAGTACGTCCATGGGACGGACTTCTAGGAATATGGACTGCGAACGAGCTTCCCGGCAAATCGGCCTACTCTTGGTCATAGCCACTCTTAGCCACTTTTTGAATTAAAGTAATAAAATACGAAACGTAGATCTCCTCAATTAACGGTAGGTCAATTTTATATCATTTGCATGCAAAGTCGATCGTTTCAAAGTTATGTTGTCAAAAGCTTATGTAGCTGACCAAAAGCAGGCCGAAAATTCAAATATTATGTAGTGTTTACTACATAACTTTGAACATGTCTCCTGAGTTCCCTAAGCATAGGTTTGGTCTCAAACTTGGCTGAGTTCATCTATTCAAAAAGACCTTGTGGTCGTATGAACTGGTTATTTGGAATAAAATGAGCGGTTTAGGAGATAGGATATTTTTGCTTCCGTTTGCAGTCCATATCTCTAGAAGTCCGTGGTCCATGTGACACCTATAATCTGTCAGATCATCATGTTCCTGAGATAGGGTCGACCGTTACTCAAAAGCCGGCGTGCTCTATAGTAAGACCGGCCAAAAAGGTCGGTCTGGCTAGGTTCAAGTTCAAAGATGAACATTGGCCGTTGATTACCGAAAGGTTAGGGGATCTTGACCTCACTTCAATGCTGAAAAAGGAATCGTCCATTGATGTAGCCTAAGACAAAATGATTCTAGTTTTTGAGGACGTCTGTTCCCTTTCTAGCAATCTCTGAATGTGTTCCACAACGCGAGGTACAGTCTAAAATTCCAAAGCATAGGAAGAATTTGTTCAAAAAGAGTTGCAAACTAGCAAAAAGGCTCCAGAGCAATTTGAATCCAGCAGTTGTGGCTAGCCTTCAAAGAAAGTTGGAGTTGATTCAAAGTAAAATTAAGGCCTCCATTGAGACTGATCAGTTGTAAAGTAAAGTGGAGTAGTTCAAGAGGAGAGGTCAAGCCTAAAGGCATTTATCTCTAATGCATACTCTAAGAGAAAGATGAAACACCTTTGTCAAGTTGAGCGTTTAGATGATCTTGTAGTCACAGATCAAGATGTTTTAGAGGCCATAAGGGACTTGAGGCTTGCAAGTTCTCCTGGCCCTAATGGTGTGACATCTCAGTTTCTGATGAAATGCTCACAGGTTCTTGCTCCTGTTTTCTCCTACCTGATGCGTTGCATCTTGGCTTAAGGAAAGTTCCCCTCTTCTCTGAAGCTAGCTTATGTTGTTCAAATTTTCAAAGAGGCAGATAAGTCGCTCCCCAGTAACTATGGGCCGATTTCTCTCACTTCGAATATTGCAAAGGTGATTTAGGGTCAATTGTAGTGACCGTAGAGGCTTCACATGCGTTTTGAGAGCACCTTCAAGCCCTCGATAATCCAGGCTAGTTCAAACAATGAAGTCCAAATCTCTTCTTTCTCGGGCTCCTTCCTTGTTCAATTTGCTGCCTTCAGATGTTCGTAGGGCGTTTGTAGGTGTTGATCCAGTAACAAGATTCAAGTCGGACTAAGACTTAAGTGTTTTACTAAAATTCCTGATCAAACTTTAATTCAAGGGTTGGCCAGATCAGCCATTTCTAATTCGTTGGTCGATCAAATAATGTATGAAAATAAAAGTCGAGTAAAATGAATTAATTTTTCGTCTTGAACTACTGGAATTCCAATCCAAGTACCGGTAAGGAAGTCCGAAAAAACATTAAATATAAACAGACCTCTATTGAATACAATTATAAGACATGTTATTTACACCTTTAGGTAGGCGAATTATACTTAACTTTTAGGTATGTTTATAATAATGTTTCATGTTAAAAGAGTTATGTACACGGGGACTTCAAGGTTTGCAGCCCGTCGAAGAAGCATGACATTTTGTCTTTCATGTATTACCGCTTGCCTACAACTGTAAAGTCAAAATTGCCATCTCCAAAGATGCAGGTGAGGGTCGCCATTATAGAGCGCTGATTTCATGCCATGATGAAGTAAACGCTCAATCAAAAGTAAAGAAGTAGAACTCTTTACTATTTCCTTAATATTTTCCCCTTTCCCTACTTATTGAAGCCTCTACCTTCCATCCAGTTCCTTGTGAAAACATGCAAATCCGTCTCCAAAATCTGAGGAACATGTGATCATGAGAATTCGTAAAGAGTAACTAGAAAGAAAGCGAAATATCAACCGGGTGATAATGCTTTGTGAGCAAACAATATTCCTGAAATGAGTTTTTCAATCTATATTGATGTAGACCTACCTGTTTTTAATTGACCTAGTGATAAATGAGTATTCCACCTTCGTCGGAAATTTTGATGTTAAAAACTGCACCACATAAGCCCTAAACACCTTTGGCAGCTTTAGGAATTAAAGTAAATATAAAAGGAATTCAAGTGTCTTGAATGGGCCTTGCAGAAAAAAAGCAAAAAAAACTCCTTCAACAAATCACAAACGAATGGATGCTTTACTATCCCAACTTGTATCAAAGTTCAGACTAAGCCTGTCAAAACGCATTTATTATGGGCTTCGTTTGCTGCTGTCATTAGCTCAACCATAGAGGACTTTATGATCGTTAAGTACTCTATGGCTAAGGGTAAGAAGTAACATTTTAGAGGCTAGGGAACGCATTGCGCTTTCCTTCAAATGAGACGGTCCACATGTTACTTTAATCATGCATTTCAATTTTTAGCTCAAACGAACAACTAGATCAAAAGTTATGCTCTATCTAAGCTCAGTACATAATAAGGCACATAATGTAACCAATTAACAGAAGATCGTTCCTTTTATGTAGAGTTAAGCAGTGAACTCTGAGGGGACATAACTTAGTCTCATAAGAAGATAACAAATACCCAATGGGTTGACTTGATTCCGAAATATCAATTCTCTACCCTAGCATCCACGTTCCAATCCATATTCCAGTGGTTCATTATGATCCTACACCAAAACGGGTATTGTTAGAACGCCAACCTGACAATTCTATTTTCAGCACAGATTTTAAAAAAAGGGACCGTGATTTAAAAGATAGATACTAATGTGGACAATGGTAAATTTGTCCAGACCTATCTGCAAGACCCGAATCATTTATGTTGTTTCAAAAGTCCTGGGCATATGTTTTCATCAAACGAATTGCTGGAGTTATTCAACCACATTGCCTGTATATGGGTATTCTATTTCCGTCAAGTCACTTTTCACGCTGATGTTAGATCACAATTGCGATTTTATTACTTTTTAAACACCTGTAGACTTCAAGAGTTTTCTCCCTATTCCCTAACCCATTGTTTCGTCGACATTTCAATGATTTCAAAATGAGACCAACTCTTCTTGTTCATACTAACTTGAAGTCTACGTTCATTTGGTTTACTGCCAAAGAACATATTCAATAAGTGTTTCCCAGAAGAATCAACGTACTTATATCACATAAATTATTGATGCTGATTGCTTCTGGCCTTGGAAGATGTCAAGGACAAAAACGGAATGCGGGAGAACTTGCTCCCAACACAATAAACGTATCCGAAACATTCAACTAATGCCGTTGGCACTCAAACATAATAAATATGGAACAAAATGATATATGCAAAGGTTAACCAGATCTGTTAGTGTTTGGTACATATTTTATGATATCAAAGTCAAATAAGAACGAGAATTTTTTTTTACGTGTAGTGCTAGCAATTTCATTCAAGGTTTTGGTAAGGAAGTCCCTAAAAATTGGATCAAGACATCAATAAGCGTATCATTCATTACCCACTTCTTTGCTCCACATCAGAATGATAATATAAAACCATTAGCAGATTAATGCTTCCACCCAAAGTGAAAGAGTCATTAATGTAACAAGCAAAATGTAAAAATGGGTCACTACAATATCAATAAAAATCACTGAAACACAATGCAGTGGAAAATGGCATAATCCTCGTAAACCACGAGTAAGTGTGCCAAGGAGGATAGGGATATGCCCAGCAAAGGGGTGCTCAATAAATTACTTCAAAGACCAGCCGTTTATGACGGTCGAAGATGGTCTTCCTTTTACCCCCTCTCCTTAGCAGCATCGTTATCAATTTTCTCCCCTTTCACGTTCTTGCTGTGCGTGGTACGTAAATGTACGTGAGTACGTAGAGCTCTCTTGTTGTGAGTTGTTCTCTCCCTTTGGTTCGTTTCGTTGGTGGTCCCTTCCTTTCATCCTTCTCGCGTTCTCTTATGTTCCACCAACTATTTAGGACCAGTTTCTCGTCGCTCGCTCTCCGTTTTCCTTTCCTCTTTGAGTGCATGCAGTGGTTCCCCGATCCTCGTCGGCCTTTGGTCCTTGGGTTCTCACTGAGGGAAGAAAGAAAGATCCTCCTGCCGAGAGAACTAGTCCACTACGTGTCTTCCTCGCCGATTCGCTATTCACGCTCGTGTGAGGATGTCTACTGTTCAGTGGCTGTAATCAGTTCTGAGGTGTTGATACTCGAGGTTCATTCCATTGTCCATACATTGTTGAGGAACAGGTTACAGATTCCCTCTCCTCAAAGTGCACTCACTCACCATACTTAAGATAGCCGTGCTTCGTTCTCTGAGTAATTCGTCTTTATGGCAATTGTGATTGGAGGCAAGAAAACCTGTCCAGGTTCAGCAGACTTGGTGGATAATTAGGTCTTGGAAGAGTGAGTAATGATTCAGGTCATCGTTAAAAAGTAGTGCAGGATGGACTCAAGGGAGTGCCAGAGGTTTGGTTAATATGTCATGGAAAGAAACTGTTGCTATTTCTTTTCCATGTTCCATCCTAACATTTTCCCTTCAAAAGCGAAGCTTCGAATCGAGGTGTTCTTATTATAGCAGTATCTTGATGGTTTTCTTTAACCTTTAAGTTCTCTGTTTGAGAAGCGAAAAAGGAATCCCTGTCCAATACCCAAAAAAGCCAATCCAAAAAGCAATTTTGTGTTTGTTGACTATACCAACTCTTTTTGGTTCTGTGGTAGACAGTTAAATCTGGACCTGTTATAGACTTGTTGGAAAACGTGCGTACGTGGGTCATTCCAGCTAAAAGAAGACAGTCTCAATAATTTTTTGACGAGAAGGTAGTTCAACTTTTTAGGAAACTTTTTTTTTAAATTCTTTCATTTCAATCTGAGCCCGAAACTTCTTAACCAATCATTGTTGTTTTTCATTAGTTCACAACTTTCAAGTCTAAAAATACAGTGAACAATGAGGCTTCCTTCCTGTCCTCTCTTCCACGAGAAAGTAGTTGACATACTCTTCGTTCATGGTATTTCAGCCTGATTCAGAGATAACTTGGTCTTTCACTAGAAACTAATATGCAAAGTCATAATTTGTACACATGTCATAGAATGACACATGTACTAACAATGAAAGGAAATAAGCCAACTTAATGAGCATGAATTTCCATCCTAGAAAAAAACACGATTTATTCAGTCTCTGCTCATCTTTTGGCCATGAAGTTTTAGCCCCCATGTTTATTGTTAGTGAACAGATAAAATATGCATAGCACCCATAGCTACTTGATTGTGTACCAACTAGAACCAAAGTTTCAAGGTTAAAATCTTCTTAATTTTCCTTTAAAATAACACGACTTCTTTGAACGAGTCAAGGAGGAAAAATATGTTCAAATTTGTCAACGTCTCTTCTGCAGAAAAATGTACTAGAGTCACCTCGACCAAAAAACCAAAAATCCTTGTGTTCTCAACCAAATTCATGAAGCCGTGATAGAGAGCTACTTAAATGGCAAAATAAGGTTCAGGCTTAAATCTAATAGATAACATTTTGCTTCGTAAGTTGTTAAAGGCACGAAAGTGGATTAAATTACAAGTTAAAGGTGCCAAGTGCTCGTGAATTATTCAGCTTTTTGGAAAGCTAAATAACAAAGGGAAAATGAAAGTTTCATCTGAAAGGCGCAGTACTTTGAAACTATGTCATGTTTTTTTTTTTAACTAATCATGAGCGAATTCCCTTCATTGATTTGGAAATCTTTCCAATTATAAAACCATTGAATCTGGCGTTTTGCACTCATTGTAATTTGGTGGGTATTTTTCAAAAGAAGATGAATTTTGATGAAATATTGAGTCATAAAAAACCCTATATATCAAATTAACAAGTTTCGCCGCGGAACATGATGTTTCAAATCTCAAGCATCGTAAAATTAGAAAACATTTTCCGGCAACAGCGTAGTATCATAATGCTCGAAATTTAAATTTCAGGCAAGATCTGAAGTTAGGTCAATGATTTATCATACCATAAAGGTTCTTTGTCCCTTTGTATTTTTGGGAGTTTTCAAATGTTTCATAATCTAGGGAGTAAGTCTAAAGTAGGTGTCTTAAAACACAGTATTTTTTGTATTTAATCTTTTCACCGAATCATGTTCGCACATTAGGAAAAGAGTTTTCATCATCTGAAACAGGTTTAACATTAAGTGACTTTTATTTGTTGTTTGGAGGTAATGTTGGGTTTTGGTAGAAGTTTGAAGCACTACTCATCCTGAATTGCAAATAAACCATGTCGATATTCCTTTCGGTATGCTATAGCCGTTGCATAGTGAGCAAAGACTGGGGAGGGATGATTGCATTTTCGGAAAGATCAATGAAAGATCAATAAAAATAGTTGTATTTTGGCTTTCTGAGCTAAAGCGTCTTCTTAAACCTTCCATTGGTAAAATAAATAAAAAAATCATTGAAAAATTAATGTTCAAACTTCCTGGATCAATCAATCACACATTTCAAATACTACTTTGCTGTTACTTATAAATCATAACAGGAATGTACATGCTTCCCTTTCTTCTTGTCTTTCTCATGTTGCTAATTGAGTCAAATAAAACGATTTTCACCCTCTTTTTTTATTGCCTGCCGTTCGTCAATGAACATAGGCTACTTTTTTACGATTCTAATTTCTTCCCCGAATCTGGCTTCTGCAAGTTTAGAATGAAAAGTATCCGTTGAAAACACATACAGCAAAGAGATATATGAATATCCATGGTCAAGAGACTTTCATTCGAACAAGTAGTCCTGTGAAGTATTGAATATCGGCCGATGGACTACCAACAAGAACTTCCAAAATGGTAAAAAAATCTTGCTTGATTTGATGGTGCTAGGAAACTAATTACTTTCGTTTTTTGTGGATGCAATAGGAATAACCCGAACGATGTTTTGAAACGCGTTATATCGACTCTCAGCTAAAAAAAACGAGTGTTATGTTTGATTCCTGACGTTATACCTGTAATGAATAGAAATTTCACATGTGTAGGGTTTGAGAGTTCTATGGCCAGCGGGGCCTTGATAAGACACTAAAAGGTTTTCTGATTTACATTGTTTGTTTACAACGCTCCAGTCATTCTTGTGAGCTGAATAATGGCTGATTATGACTACTAATGAGCACTTTGTTCCATGCCAGAGACTCCCACAATCATATCTTAAAAGCTCCTAGTCATACTACTTTTCAAAGGGTATATGCGTCATCCCCGAAATAAAGCATTGGCTACGTTGTTCCAGGTACACATTAGTTGGGTGGGAAATGACGTTATCCTTTTTTTAGAGGTTAGCAATTAAGAGAGCTCTTAAAAAGGGCGTTAAATGAGCAACAAAACTGACACCGCGCATATTTCAATCCCTCGGTCCATATGTGTTGAATTTGGTCCCTTTAGTTCTTAGTTCCTTCGCTATTGCTTTGGAGTAAACACGTCAATCGGGGCTCCAAAGGTTGCAGTTTTCATCTCTAAACGACAAATACAATCTCCCCATGATAGATTGCACTTGTGGAGAAGCGAGAGTTTCGGCAATTCGACCATCTGTGTTCCCTTAGGTCTTTTGATTTCATTCTGTTTTGACTTTGCTCTCCAATCGAAAGATTCTCGTTTTTTTTCTTTCACAGTGCTCCAGTTGATCCCATCCGGATCGAGGCAAGAAATTGAACGAAATTAAGTTGGAAATCCCAGGCTGCTTCAAACGGAATCCATGAAACCAGACAAGGACCGGCTCTAACCCGGGGATTGTGTTGCCCTCTTGGGAAATCACCATTAGCCACAAGCGGAAACTCGACCATTCATCCCTTTTTTTGAATGACCTCCAAAATGCGACGAGCCTCCATTGAGGCCATCGAGCGAATGGTCAAAGACGTCTCCGCCACGGAGGCTGAGGCTACCAGGGATCGGCGGTTGTCTCTTACAATGATGAACTGCATTTGGGCACGACACACGGATGCGGAGACGGTGGAGCCAGTACAAGGAGAAATCACAGGTAAGAAGGCTGGATTTCTTTTCGGAAACATGAGGACTCACTTTGGTGGGAAAGATAAACAAAAGTCCTCAACAGAAGCTAATTCGGATTCAGTTTGTGGTTGGAGTCTAATTAGAAGCTTTGTTAGCCAAAACGTGTCAAAAGTTTCAAAGAAACATCATGGTACATTATGGTAGAACGGCAAAACGTTTTGCTACAATCAGAAAAGATGTAGAATTTAGCATTGGCATTAGGGCACCTTATGATTCCATACTGCATTTGTACTAACGATTTCATACTTTTGTGCTATCTTGAACAAGTCAGTTTATGTCAGTGTGTGGAAAAATATGCGTTTAATTTGAAATTGAGTTGCCATGTAATGCGAGTAGAGTTTGTCACAGAGAGTCCCCAAATAGTGAAGGACTGGAGAGAGAGCCATTGAAGGAAATTGAATGTTTTCGCCTAAACAAGATAATTTTGGTTAGAAATTGATCACTACTCCAGTTCATAGTAGATTCTGATTCCAAAGGGCATTTGACTAGCAGAGAGGCAAAAGAGGATCATCTTGAAATGCTCATTGTTTCAAGCGCTTGTCTGTTTATGGTTATACTCATCGAAACCGAAATTCCTACCGCAAGAGCTTTCTGTCCATCACTAGCCATGAACAATCTTCCAAATCTAGCTTTCTAATTGTAAAATATTCTCCGGGGGCTCAGAATTTTCCCATTGGGATTGTTCTCGGAATCAGAAAAACGTACAGTGGCTTTCATATATCAAATGCAATCGGGTTCTCTTCTCCATTACTTTGTAGGTTTTCGTCCTCGTTAGAAATAAACAGACCAACTAGTCCCATCAAGATAATCGTAATATGCATGTTAAGAGTTCTTGTAAATAAACACTGCGGATAAATTGGTGAAAATAAATTGGTATCCTTCCAAAATGACCTACTTAGTGGCTTTTGAGTGTGTCTTAACATTAATACCTGCCTGGCTCCTCAAACAATGGGCCAGGAATCTATTGATAACCTTGAATGCCATAAAAGGCCTAAAACCTCCTCCTAAGAACGCCCGTTTCTATTGGACTTTCTCCGCTTTTTTTCGGCTTTGAATATTTCATGAGATTTGTGCCACAATGTGGTGGGTTCACTTCGGAAAGACAGAGAGACTCGTCGACAATACTAGTGTCTTATTTCAAACGTATCCAGTCAGATATACTGTACATGGGTTCCAGTGCTTGAGCGGAGTGTTGCGAACTAGGCATATTTTCTCATTCATCTTACCATGCGGAAGGCCCAGACTATTGGACTTGGAAACGAGGAAGATTAATATGATAGCAATTCGAGGTCTCTTTATGGTCCGACACCTTCAAAGAGATTACTTCGTGCGCTTTGAAAGGAAATGATGAGATCGACATTTGTCTTCTACCTTCTACCGATAATGGCTTCTTATCTCCTTGGATCGACAATGTGTTTGACAAGTGGAACAAATTCTAACAAATGGACCCTCGAGAGTGACATTGGAACGCTGAAAATGTCACTCTATCCAAGATCATTCACAATGAGAGCTCACCAACGTTCTCGTCGGAGTCCTGTTCCTAGATTTGTGAGAACCGAATGGTTTAATTCATGAGCTTCTTGGAAGCAAAAACCTTCTCAATTTTGCAATTTTCCCTCAACAGATTAGAACCAAGAGAAGAAGGCCATTGGCTGAGATGACACACTTGGGACTACGATCTCCGCCAATCCAAAGATTTGCCACCCAAAAAACGTGGAGGAGCTTGAAATTATCGGCCCCCTCTGTGAAGCACTTGGGTTTCCACTCTGTTTTGGCACGTGAGACTGAACCGGATGTCGCCGAAAAAAGGCCACCTTCAAATGAAAGATGGTCTTCTTCGGAACGCTCTGAGACGAAGCCAAAGAACCTGAGAGAGTTTGAGCACAATGCTAACAATTTGGGCTTGAGAATAAGAAGAAGCAACAAGAGGAGGAAGGAAAAGAGAGAGGAGAACAAGAGGGACCACCAAACCCATTGGAACAGTGTCGGTTTTGGTGGATCTAGTGCTGTTATTGAGGGTGGTGGAGGTGAAGCAGAGCACGACGACAAAGATGAAGATGATGAGGAAGAGACGGCTGATTCAACGCCAAGAAGGCAACAACTTACTTCACCAGAAGTAGAACAGAGAGAACTTTATAAAATGAGTCGAAGTTCGTCACAGATGTTCCATAAGCGCAAGAAGAGGTCTAGGTCTCCGAGGCGAAATGATGCCTTCTTATCCTCATGGTATCAAAGTGGGAACGAAAATGAACTAGCTAACGACATCGCGTCCAAAGTTTCGTTTCCATCATCTTCACCATTACCGTTATCCCTGTTGTCGATGACACAAAAGAGAATTGGAGAAGAAACGCCATTTGAGAATGAGCCTCTACTTCGAATCCAATCATGGAACATAGAAAACGAACCGGAACATCCGCTTCCTTTTCCACCCAAAGCATTTCGGCCAAGGAAATGCGAGCTGACGGAGACCAAAACAAATACCAGCACACTACAGTCATCGTCACTACTAGGACTACAAATACTTCACCCTTGGGGAAAACCAGACGATATGAACTTGCGCCAGAACATTCACACCTGGGAGCATCAGGTTTGTAAATCATGGTGTGCCATGATTTTGACGCTAATCACTCTACCCCATTTTCCAGATCCTCAATGACTTGAAAGCAAGTTTTCCCCTAAAGAAATCCCACGTGGAATTAGACCTCCTCGTCATTTTAGACGCGGAGGATCCTAATTGCGAGGAAAAGGTGGACCTTCGAGTATTTGGCAGTCTGTGTGTGACAAGACTGAGGCGGAAGAAGAATGATTTGAAAGATTTCAGGAGCCAAATCGAGTCCATCATGAGACGACATTCGGCTCTCCTCGCGCCCCTGTCAGTCCTGTCTCATTCCATTCTCATCATCCCTCTCTGTTTCCCGAGAGCCTCGCCGTCCATTGGGAATGGAGTAATTGAATCCACAAGTGGAACGGGGGAAAGCAGCCCTAGAAATAGAAGTCGAGAACGAGGCAGATCACCCCATCGGATGGAAAATCGATCCTGGAGAACAAGGCTCGGTTCCGATCCAAGCTGGCCTATTGGAAGCAAGGGATGGTCATCATCATTTCCATTGTTATCATCACGGACACGCAGAGGGCCATCATCCCATTACCTAATCAAAACGTCTGAGATCTTCCACAATTTCTTGAACGAAGATGAAGAAAACCAATCGAAGCCAAGGCACCACGAGATTAAAAGGCCTCGTGAGGGCAAAGGTAACTTTAATCTGTAAACCAATTTTAGTCATTGGAAGCACATTGGACCTAAAGCCTTCATGATTTCATTTTCATCCTCAGTTCGTACCCGACGAACCCCAAGTTTTCGATCAAAGCCTCTGGACTCGACATTGCGAACTCCATTTCTAAATCAAGTCAATGTACATCAGATTTCTTCCAAGGGGAATGTCCAGCCCCAAGGATCTGAAATGAACCCCAATCAACGACCAATGGAAGGATCAAGTGATTCAAGTATGTCCTCCCAAACAGGAGGAGAAGGGGATGGAGGAGGAAACCTTGAAGTGGAGCACAATCAAAAGTTGAAACTAACTCAAGCTCAGCACGACAAAAATGATACCACTGAGCGGGCCTCAATTCTAGGGCTCTGGATCTTCCTCATCGTTTTGGTCAATAGCTTCGTGATCATCTTAGGTACTGTTTGCGTCTTTGGATTAATCTACCTCTGGAAATCAAAACAAGGAAGCTCGAGGGAAACATCGTCCTCGAGGACACAGCGTCCTGCTCGTCAACTCAACCAAATCACGCCTCTTTCCATTCAACCCCGATCTCAGCGCTTTTTGTACAATCCCAAGGCCAGCATTTATAGCCAAGGAGTACCGGGTGCGGCAACCTATTTTCCCCCACAATCGGCAACAACGTTTTCAAGTCATCTTGAGCGAAATTCTAGCACTTCGTCCTTGGTGCAAGACATCAGTTTGTGATAAAGCTATACTAACTAATTATTGTTGAAGTTAAAAATCTTTCTTGTGCTTGTTATTGAATAGAAATATAGATTTGCATGATTCCTTCTCTTAAATACCCTCGCACCTCACAACTGATCATAAAATTCGCGAAAATCGGAAAGAGGCGACGTTAGCTATGAAGTTGAAATGAGATGTATTTTTGAACCTTGATTACACCATAGACCGGTATGGCCGGCTTTGAAAAGCAGAAAAGTGAACAAATCTGTTGGAAAGCAGTAAGGGAGTGAAAAAGGTAGTTTGTGCAACTCGTCTGCATCGTGTTACATCGC
Organism: Tigriopus californicus; assembly: GCF_007210705.1. Taxonomy (NCBI): domain Eukaryota; kingdom Metazoa; phylum Arthropoda; class Copepoda; order Harpacticoida; family Harpacticidae; genus Tigriopus; species Tigriopus californicus. The sequence continues at coordinate 6,226,342 of NC_081440.1, read as the reverse complement.
TAAATCATTGGCCTTCTCCAAATTAAAAGGCACTATATGGACCACCGGGTACTTATCCCCCAAAATTTGGTTGCTCCAAATACCCAAACGTTGAAGTACGTGTAACTCCTCATTTCTGTCTGACATTATAGCATTTCATATTTTTGTGCAACCGTTATTGGGACAATTGCTTAAGCTTCTATCATCTAAATGATAGCGAATCCTAATATATTAATGTTCATTTCAACAATATCTGCCTTCCTAATATGAGATCTCATGCGGATGAAAATATCGTCTTGTTTTGGTGGATTCAGTCAAGTTGAACTCATGATTAGTAGGATTCGCCATTGTATATGTTAGACACATTCCCATTGGTGATGATAACATTAAAGATATGTTTTGTTCCCTCTTCTAGGTTCTGTTCCCAGTTGGCTCAAGGGGACTTTGTACCGGGTAGGCCCAGGGATTATACAAGTGGGAGATTCCTGCTACAACCATCCGTTTGACATGCTATCAGTTGTACAAAAATATACTGTTGGCCCCGATCCAGAAGACGTAACATACCGCAACAAAATAATCGATTCAAAGTACAGAGACCAAGCACAATTGGGCGGTCCAATCACTGTTCAAACCGACCCATTTCGAACGAAACTTCAAAGGTAGGCACGCCTTGAAAAGGAGAGCGCAATTCACTTAAAGCTGGAGACACTAATTCTAAACCATGGTAAGGTGTTTGGAAAAGAATGTAATTAGTGCCTTGGATCAAAGAACAATGAATGAACGCTTCAATGTACATATTTGGTTAGTTAGTACATATTCTGTATTAAATATATCTGGATGGAGGAAATGCCGGCTCCTTAAGACAATAACCGTTCCTTCTTTTTTCTATCTCTGTCCACTCTACGTACAGGAAAAGGTTTGAGAAAAACAATGTTTGATGGACTAACCCACCCAATCCCTTTTCCTATTGTTTTAACCTTCAAATTTGGGAATTCACATTGGGGTGTCAGAAATTCGTAAACTTTAAACGGGTTGCATTAACAGGGTCTTCAAGAGGGTCACGATGCAAATAAAGATTCAACCAATGGCTTTCTATTTGGTTATCCAGCTTTCATTAGCTTTTAAACAAATCAAGATTTTACTTTTCCGTAGTCATGATCTAAAAATCAGTGTCAAATATGCTTACCATGCTTAACACATATGTATTTCCAACTAAATGATGCCATCAAGTCATTTCTAACAACCATAATTAGCTGAAGTAGGAAATTGGTTCTCATTCTCAAAACGACAGTTTTAGAAACTTAACTTCCTACTTTCGATGTTCACTCGCTGTTTACATAGTGTAAGCTTATAGCGTAAGCGTAAATTGCACCTTCAGTTACATCTACAAATCATCATCACCCGCCATGCTTGTCTATGTAATGCCTTTCAGTTGTTGTTCAACGCATTTCGTCCCATTGTGCAATGTGTGACCTTTTTGATACACGGAAATGGTGTTAACAATGTGCCCTGATTGATTCCTACAACTTTCTCCCACAAAACGACTCAAGCCATTATCCTAAGTACCCAAATTAAAGCCATCTAGGTCATTTGTTTGATGAAACGTAAGCAAAGAAGTGTGAGTGAAGAGCATTGTTACAAAGAGTAGGGAGGAAAACATTGAGATCCAAGCTATGATTTGAATGTGACTATATCATAACAATAACAAAAGGAGCGACATTCATAGTTGTTGAAATGAAATATTAGTACATGATGTTAGGAAGATCATTTTGAAACAGTGTTGTTTGTATGGACATTATGACTGTCAATAGTTTCAGAAAATTGGAAAGGATGTTTTGAAGACAGTTACAAAATACGAGTCACCTAAGCAACGAAAAAAAGCCAAAAACACGAATGAAGTTGGGATGCTCTAAAGTTGTAACTGGATGTACAGTACAGTACCTACAATTGTGATGTTGCACTAGTAAATTCATTAGGATATTCTTCACCCTTCCCTTGCCCCCTGCTTTTAACCTTGAGTCATTACTAACCCATCCTTGCACCCTTTTGCATTATTGTTCCCTAACAATGCCTCAATTCACTCAGATTTACCTCGATGTTCCACAATCGAAGACGTTCCTCTTTGACAAAGAACGGTTTGGGCGGACTTTTGGGAGCAGGAGGAAGTCCAGGAGGATCGGGAATTTGTGACAACTGTATCGACAACATTTGCTTCTTTGGTCATGATATGTATATCATGTCTGACATCCCGCATATGTTGAAGATCCAACCAGACTCTCTGGAAACATTGGGACAGGTGAGAATGATGACAAGATGGATAACCTTTGAAAAGCGAGGGTCTTCAGACCAGCAGCTATTTGTAGTAATGAGTCATTTGGTTATGGATCATCCAGACGAGTAGTAATTCGAAGGCGCATTAGATCTCTTCGGCCGAGTTGACGTGACGACCTTTTGAAAAAAAGTCTGGCCTTCATTAGTATGAGAGGCACATGAAAATGATCTGATGATCGTTCATTTCTTCAGAAGAACTAGAAACGGGACGGCAAATGAAATTTAACCAACAAATTGTGAACGCAAGAGGATAATGCTAGTTTCATTTTTTATTCAAAAGCTAGTCTTGTGTGAGCCAGGCTGTTTTTTTTTGTGAATTTATGAGGCAATAACAACTCTGAACCTACGTTTTTTTTTTCTTTTGTCTTGTTATTAGGGGTCACCGTGGTTTCTTGAATTCAAAGCTTACTTTCCCGGAGTAGACTAAAGGTTCCATTTTCCTCTTAGGGTAGTAATTCGCCCCCGTACTCTAGCCAGCTCTTTGGCTAATGAGAATGCCATTGAGGCGTCGTCACCTTGCCTCTTGCCCCTTGAGATGCTATTCAACATTCATCCAGGCGTATATAATTTCGTTCTCAATCAAACCCGCCTTCCCAAGGCCAAAATGTCTTAAGCCATCAAGCTCAAGTTGATGGATTCACGCAAGAACTAAAGTTATTGGTACAGCGCACGTTGTTTCTTGATCAAGGTCGAGTCTCCTTTGTTCAAGTTCCGCACATTGTGGCCTTTTTCCATGGAGAAAGCTTCTTCAAACAGCATTCTCCTTTCCCTTGATTTGTGGCCACATTAGAGCTAATGTGATTATGGGATGAACTCAGAACCATATTTATTATTAGTCTTTTTTAACATGAAAATGTCAAAATATGAAGGATTATCTCCATCCTCTTCAACTCAGGTGGATCTGGAAGAAATCCTGCCTATCAAAGTGGCCTCGGCTCACCCTCAAATAGACGAGGACGGAACTGTCTGGAATATTGGAACAAATTTTGATGCCAAAAAAGGTTATTCATATGTGATCCTAAAATTTGACAAATCCAACCCCGAGTGGTCAGGTAAGCAAACGGGCCCGAAATAATAGCACATCTGAACCGTGCCTATCTCATTCATCACCGGTACAGGAACCATGACCCTAGAAAATGGGAAAGTGTTGGCCGAAATACCCGCTCGCCACAAACATGCTCCATCATATTTCCATTCGTTTGGCGTTACTCGAGATTTCATCGTTTTCATTGAACAGCCCTTGTTCGTCCAAGATGAGAACCGCAACGGGTGCGGAGGGGAGAGCGGTTCCCTCCATAACAGCTTGAAGTGGCGAAAAACAGAAATGGTAAGTACTGTACAAAAGGTTAAGCCGAGTGTTCTCGTTGTTTTCGGGGAAATCCAAGATTCTTTTAGCCTTTTCCATTCGGAGCAGATTGGTGTATAACACCAGACCTGTGTCAATTACTTTATGAATGTAATCGATACAAAAACAAATACATGGGTTTGATAAGTGATTAACTAAAAAAAACATGACGATATGTTCAAACTTGTTCAATTACAATTACTTTGCAACTGTGATTCAATTGCTTTCAAATACGATTGATTTTCCTCTTGTAGAAAAAAACTGTAAGTCATTTGCGAACGTTTTGCGGACCTCATTTTCAAACCTTTTTTGACAATTTAGCTTGCAATTCACCCCAAAGGTTCATATGAAATTGTTGTGGTATTTTAATAGGAACACTGTCGTTGCCTGAATGACGCTATTGATTTTCAGCCATCTTTATATTATCTTAAGAATTGTTTTGAAAACACATTTCATGACCTCTTTTCATGCTACGGTTTTATGTGGTAATGCAAAGAAAATTGCCAGCATTCATCTTCTCTAAGAAAATGCCTGAATGAACTTCAGTCAATTTAGCATCTGGGGTTCTCCGAAGACGCTGAAACGTGATGAGATATATTTGATTAAAGCATATCAAAAACCGCACAGAAAACGATTGGCAATATAAAAAATGTGTGCTGAACAACAATGTACATATATATATGTCTAAGAATAATTTAGAAGTCTGAACGTGAAAACGTGTCATATGATGAGAAATACAACTTTAATTTGTTATTGAAAAGCTGAATAACATTCGTATAAATGTAATTAATTACAATTACTCTGATCACAAATGTAATTATAGTTATAACAGAGGTCTGTTAGTCACATAAAAATCCTTTTTAGATAATCAAGCCCTCAAGAATCGTCATATAGTGTCCATTTTGTGCAACTAATTGGACGTTGAGATTACAATTGTTATGGATATATCATCCCTCTGAAAGGATAATCATTGTTTATGAAACATGCCAAGGAATAAAGTAAACAATGCAACTCACAAAATTAAAGTTGATCGATTAAGCTGTAAAAAATGTGCTCAAATCTGATACAAACACTCTTATCATGTCAATTTTTTTGCAAAGCAAAAACCATTTCTCGAGCAAGATCAATAGAGAACTAATTTATAACGTGAGATTAGGAGATAATTATCATGCTTTTGTGCCGGGGGTTGGAAGGTTTTCGAGCACAAATGATAGTCATGCTTGATCTGTTGGCATTCAGAACGGAAGTGTTAGTTATGCTACTTCCACAAATTTTTGTTTGTAAACTGTAAATTATTCTAGTATACAAAAACCTTGTTAAACTCATCGACAAGAGAATAACCAAATGAGCAAAGTTACCCAAGACTTCACTGAAACATCCAGGGTTTCTGAAACAGTGATCATAACTTTTTTGAATAAAAAAATGGAAAATGGAATACAATTTCTGCCCAACTCTGTCTCAACAAGATGACGACACAAAGCTTCAATTAACATAACAAGACTTGAGTGTCTCGAGTTCTCAAGCAAAACCATTTTGACCTTTTGCCAAGAAAACAAGACCAGCGTTTGATGCTGATGCCCAATTCCCGAATGTTCGGCTTAAATTCCCATCTTAAAGCTGCTCGAGTGGAACATGCCTTTCCTATGAACGGTAAAATGGCTCTAGCAATATCACAACAACAATGCAAACAAGTTTCTTTTGGGAACAAAGTTCTCTTACGATCAGGTAGACATTGGCACCGCTCTATCTCAGTAGACTGCAAATAGGGTTCCCAACGGCGTCCGCCACGTGGGACACAACTTTTTCCAGATTAAAACCCCAATGGGATAAACTCCTTCTATGAGATGGACGCCGGCATTCAATAAAGTTTGTCTCTAGTCTCGTAAGCGAATTGGCCAATCCATCTGATGTCTTTTTGATGTCGTGCAAAGGCTCACGTGCTTTTTGGTCCAGACATGCGTACTGTTTTCGTTTTACTTTTTGTCATTCCGAAATATTTTTACGCCTATTTTGCGGACATTTGAGTCTCAACGAGTAATGCATTGCAATTCAGCTGGAAGGTCTTTGAATATTCACTCTTTCCTTCATTTCATGATCCCTCATTTTGACGATGTGCTGAATTGTTCATAAACCAACTAACTGCCTGGTTGATTGCTGAATGAGTTCTATTCGTTTAGAGCCTTTGCCGTTTGTTCCTCCTCGTTGCAAACTGAACTGTGTAGCAGGTGTATTCCATCTTTTTCGACGTACAACTGTGACACGTTCCATTTCAGGTGTATTTCTACTTGATGCTAAAATCCACGGGTGAGATCCTGCCAGTTGTTTACTCCTCGGAGCCATTCTTCTTCTTTCACGTGATCAACGCATTTCAACCCGATGAAAAATACGTCTTCCTTGACATTGTTGCCTACAAAGATGCAGACGTAAGATGAGATTGATTCACCGGCCCAGATATTGAGAGCTCATTTCTTCCCCAGTTTTCATGCTTACTACTAGTGTTTTTCGTATGTTTATGTGCTATTGAGGGCATTGGACAAACGTTGCCTTTCAGATTATAAGTGATCTTAAATTCTCTCACATCGAAAGAACAGATCACGTTCCAACGGCCACGCCCATTCGAGTCAAGCTTCCACTTCATGCCTCAATGGTAAGCGAGATCGACCAGATTACAACTCGGTCTGTTTGTTCCATCCATTCTCAATCGCAAATGAGTCGACAAACAGTCCATTCGCATCCTATAAACGACCTTTGTAGATGTCTGAATGTTATCTTCAAATTCCGATCTTTTTCGGCTTAACAAAAGAAGCTCCCAAATGGAGGCGAAATTGACATAATTCCGTATTCGCTCTGTGTACCGTAGCCATTCGTGTAGAATCCCTTTGAAGTGAAATTTCGCATCTTTGAATTTATTTACACAACCAAATCTTTGCATTCATTCAATAACGAGTTCACACTTTGGGGAAAGCATAAAGTTTTCTTCGATTTTTGTTTTTGTTTTTTTATTGACGTTTTAGGACGTACTGGTGAAACTGGTTAGGTGCTGGATGATTGTTTTTCCTGCGAGGACATAACGGCTTGATCGATTAAAGGCTTTTTCGTTTGTCTCTTGGGGCGAGACACAATTTATCCATCACTTTTGGCTCAGGTTTCGTTCAAAGGTTAGGGGGGAGGGGAATGGATGGAAAGTTGGCACAAAGGGGAGTCCACTTGATTGATCATGAACGTGTACATACATTAGATGTGACAATCACGCCTTTAATAGGTTCCTGCATGGGTCCTGTGATAAGGGAAATATCCACGAGAAGGATTGAGTCGCTGAAATAAGAAAGGAAACATTTTCCGATATTCCAGTCTAACTGCAAGATTGTTGTACGGAAGGAATTGTTGGTGCCAGAGACCACATTGGAGTTCCCCAGGATTAACTACAAGTACATGGGTCGACCAAACAAGTACTTCTACGCCCTTGGCAACGAATACCTCCATCCAAATCGGGTAAGCTAAAAAACACACAAGCAGCCCCTGAAGATTGAAATCGCGCACGAAGCTGGCGATTAATTAAAGAGATGTTCAGTAGAAGAATTGGTCTGCCAATTCAAACTCGTTGGTAGACCAAATATCATATAAAGACTAAATGGTACAAGATAGATGAAATGCAACCTTTCATTTTGATAGTTCTGGGGATTACATTCAGAGAAGCGGTTAGAAAGCCCCGTGGAAAAACAAAGGCAAAAAATTAAATCCAAGCTATGGTAAATTAAAAAAAAAACCACATTTCTTTCTTTACCACTTAACCAGATAAAGTAGAAATTGTGCTCGCTATCTAACAAGTGATAAAACTGGCTTTATGAGTCTTGCGTCGCAAAATTGGTTGAGGTCGTAGCTCGAAACAGGACCCTATCTTGTGCCTCATTATTATAGTGTTGGGAGAGAACATTTTGGGGAATAGAAAAATTTGTAATAGGGGATGTATAGACTTGAATTGCTTTGCTTTACGTACAAAATGCCACAGTTTGGGTATCTTTCTCTTGTCTTACATTTGACCCTGGATGAACTGAATTTGAGACTGACGTTCAGCCCATTCGCACTCAAAATACTAGGGCCTTCTCAACTCGGTCAAATCGATGTTTGTAGACATGGAGCCTTTTTATTAAAGTTTAGGTTTATTCATTTAATGCAAAGTTTCCAAGACTACGCGCAATACTTCATTTATATTGTATTTGCATCATTTATTTACATAAAATGTTACATAATCTCTGAGAGAGAACTAGCGGAATTCTAGGCATTTCTATCTAAGTAAAGGTGCTGATGTGGAAGCCAGCCCTCTTTAGATGATCCGGATTTAACGTTTAATCTCCTAAAATGTTATAGCCTAAGGTGAGAAAATATTGCTTTAAAGGATGAGCACTAACTTTATTTAGGTGAAAGCAATAATTTCCGACACTTTTAGCGAGACTTGCGAATTAGCGATAAAAGAGCAAAAACATGCAGTTTTGATGCCGATCATAACGAGTCCTTATCAGCAACTGAACACTGTCTTGGAGAGTAAAAATTTCCAAATATCTAAGCTTAACGCCTTACGCAGAGGTAGCCGTAACTTAGAATTAGATTTTACTTTATGAGATTACTAAAGATGGAATTTAACCTGCGGACCATTTGAATACGTTCATTGTGAGGGCCCTGGTGTTCCTCTGCTCGTGGTAAATGATATGGTACTTGAAGCCACAGTTGGTATTCTATATTGTATATCAGCATGGGAACACGAAAATTAGCTGAACGAGTCCCAAGGGCAGTCTCATGGGGTGCTTAGCCAGGCAAGAAGAGAAACGTCCACAAATTAAGCGATACTTCCCGAGTTGCGTTAACAACTTCATCGATAAAGTAGGTCCGTCAAACAAATATTGACTAACCTAAGATGGATGGATAGACCCCGTCTTCTGCTCGTCGGTCGCAAACATATATGGATAATTGAGGGTTGGCTTAAATTTCCATTCGTTGAACAATATGCGTCAGATGGGTGCTTGGTAATTTAATATCCACTTTCATGACATGAAATGCAATTAAGGATAATTGCTATCCTTTCTTTCACCATCTCGACTGAGCTCAATCCAAATGACTGAAGGACAACATCTAACTAAAGCATTCATTTATTTTTTTCGTTCCAAGATCTTGAAAGTGGACACCACTTGTGGTGACATTACATCTTGGAAAGATCCCGGCCATTTCGTCTCCGAGCCGGTTTTTGTGGCTCGTCCAAACTCCACCAACGAAGACGACGGTGTTCTCCTGTTCACCTTATTGAGTGCCTCGGCTTTGTGCACGGTTCAATTGGTGATTTTAGACGCCAGTGATTTTGCTGAGGTGGCAAGGATTTCGTTCCGAGCCAGTGGAACAGTCCCGGAAGGATTCCATGGAATTTTTGTCCAAGATTCCGATGAGCACCATCGATATTGATTTGATCATTGCCCTTTATTTGAATGCATTCTATGTGTGAAAATCTGTGAAAAACAAAGACAATTCCCATCCAAAAACTTACGCACATTCTTCACATGTATTCTGACTCAAAATTTATTATACCTTGCTTTGTCCATTTTCCCTTACAATCGAATTGGTTCAATATAACAAAGAAGGCGCCCCTCATTCATCTATTGAGTTATTTATGAATTTTCTTCCGTAATAATGAAATTAACGAGTTTATTCATTGAATGAATTTTATTGAGTTTTTTTTTACTAACAAAAAACAGGACAAGTAGGTTGACGATGCGAATAGGTATTTTAAAGATCACGTGACAGCTAGTTGAAGTTTCATGTTTAGTTTCCACCCAACCTCTGACCATTGCCCCAGGCAAACCCACCACCACCACCTCCTCCTCCTCCCCCTCCACCCCCTCCAGCAGGAGGTCGACTCGTTGGGGCTTGGCCGTACCCGTGAATGCCACTTCTTTGGTTGGGGAACCAGTTGTACAGGAACTGAGGCGTGGATAATAGAGCTGGGCCTCCGAAGTCTTGAGGATACTTGAACATGAGAAAGAAGTAGGCGTGTCCAATGAGGATGCCAATCAGTTCCATGGCGCCTCCTCCGGCAATGATCATGTTGAAGGCGAAGAGAACCCAGGGCAGATACATGGCTTTGAATTGGGTTCCGAACCAGAACGATACGATCTGATCCTTGTTCAGCTGGCACCACACGTAGAGAATGCTCAGCACCATAGGGTCCATCAAGAACGGCAATGACATCAACAGACCAATGATGACACACATAATCCAGCTAAAGCCCAACATGAAAGCATAATCCGCCGGTCGGCCTTCAAACACACCGGTCTCCAGCCTGAGCGAGTAGGTGTAGAGGAAATAGAGATTGATGAGGAAATGAAAACCCGTCTGGGGCGTAAGCGGGTAATAGAACAGCGCGGTCACTGGTCTCCATATGTGAAAGTGGTGAACCACATATTCGTAGACGAGCACTAACCAAGCGGGCGAGAGCAAGCCGAATCGCCCCAAGAGCGTGAACAACACCGTCCCCCCAAACCAATATCGGGTGAAGATCGGCAGGCTCTTGAACCAGTCTTGCAAATCTCCCCCGGCAGGCATTGTCAAGTTAGAAGGATCACAGATGGAGGCTGGTACTTGAAAGTCAAATCTCTAACTGTGAGAGACGGAGGGCTCGGTCGACTTGTATCTGTAATGTGAAGGGATATAATCCGTTACAGTCGGCATGGATGATTACACTGGAAGGGACGGGGCAGGAATTGGGCCAAGGCCGTAATCGTGTATTCTTGCGCACAGAATTAAATTACACGGGACCAACACAAGGAATGGTGAATTGCAACACAAAAGAATGAGAAAATTTTAATTTAAGATCACAGTTTCGATCGCCTCACAGGGCAAGTCTTTACCACCGAATTTGACGGCATTCGATCTCGGTGACACGTGCACAGGAGTAGTAAATGTCGTCTTAGTCTGTCACAAATTCAACGTCTATCTGGCTGCCGCAGGCTGCGGCTGCGGAGGCCGTTGAGCAGCTGCCGCAGCATTAGCTACCGCTTGACGTGGCATCCGAACCATAATCACGAGGCTCAACACGCCGAAGAGCATGACAAGAAGATAAATGTCCCAGTAGTGCTCCAGGTTGGCCAGGGTCTCGGGACTGACGGTGACTTTGTAGTCTTTCCAATTCATCCAAGCGAAAATGAGCCCGAGTTTGGCCAGAGCCAAGGCCACCGGGACTTTGGCATCCACGGAGGTCTCCGCAGCCATGTCGTAGAATCGCTTGGCCAAATGAATGTCCTGCCGCATCCCATGGCCTAACTCATGCATATAGCCGAGATTAAACATGGCTTGAGCGTTGTTCTGTTGCTCGGACGCAATCCGGTAATGGAAGGCCGCCGTCTCGTAATCTTGATCCGTGCCCAGACCGTAGTAGTAGTAGTCGCCCAAGCGAACACGAGCGGCAGAATAACCTTGAGCGGCGGCCCGCGTCCAATACACGAGCGCTCGTTTCCACTGCTCATCTGCATCAAAGAGAAGCGTCTCCTGACGATCGAGAATAAAGGCCACGTTACTTTGGGCCACCTCGTATCCTAATTCGGCCAAAACCAGGTATTTCATCAAAGCTTCATCGGTGCGACCTCGACGATAGTCGGTGTACGCCTCCATCATCCATTCACCCCAGCGACCACGTTCAGCCACGTTCTTGTAGAGCTCAACGGCCGTCTGACACGAACGAAGTGTCCCGGTTCCGGTGGCGTGCATATCAGCTAGGTTGTAGAAGGCCAAGATGTGCCCGGATTGCGAGGCCAAATTAAAGTATTTGGTGGCCATTTTATAATCTCGGGCCACACCCCAGCCATTGTAGTACATGTTGCCCAGCTGCAATTGCCCATCCACCCAGCTTTGCTCAGCGGCCTTACGGAAGAAGTCGAAGGCCTTCTTGTAATCGCGTTCCACGCCTTTGCCTTGCAGATACATCAGACCCAACCCACTCTGACCCACGGGATTGCCTTGGTCGGCCGCTTTTTTGAAGTAGAGAAACGCAGTATCGTTGCTTTGCATGAGCACATCACTCCCATCGAGATACATCTTGCCCAAAAAAGACATAGCCATGGGATTACCGGCGTCAGCGGCTTGCTGGAAATAATGCATGGCCAATCGATGGTCGGTCTCGACCCCGCGCCCTCCTTGATAATGGAGTTGACCGAGCCCCAGTTGGGCCTGCACATCCCCCTTATCAGCCAAAAGCTGGTAGTATTCGATCAAGTCGTTGTCCAAGATGCCGGACGAATACGCGCTGGACTCGATCTCATCTTGCAATCGAATCCGTTGAATGGATTGCCCGCCGGAAAAGGAGACATCAGCCGCCACAGTCTGAGCTACTCGCCGATAGTAATCCAAGGCTTTTTCACAACTGGTGGCCACGCCCATGCCCGACCAATAGCGATAGCCTAAAGCCATCTGAGCCCAAGCGCTACCGCCAAAAGCGCCAAACGTGTAATGCAGTAGGGCCTTGGCTTGACTGGAGTTAACCGTGGTGCCCGTAGCAAACAGAAAGCCTTGGCCAAATTGACCTTGGGGCTGGCCAGTTTGGGCCACCTCCTCAAAGAGCACCCGGGCCCGTTCGGGATCTTGCCGAAAATGTCGTCCTGCCAAACGGGCCCAAGCCACGACCACTTTGGCCTCGAGATGCCCCATGTCCGCGGCCTTAGCCATCATGTCCCAAGCCTGAGGCCGATCCGAGATGACCGAGGACCCGCTCAGCGTAGCTTGGGCACTCCGGAACAAATCTTGGGCCATTTGATCCTGAGGATTGGGCGGGGGCGGGGACCGGACCTGGCCCTGATCCTGCGGTGGTTCAGGGGCGGGAATAGCCTCATCGGCGCGAAAGGCACTGACCGATTCGGGCGCCGGGGGGCGGAACTGGCCTTCGGCCGGCGGTTCATCGTTCTGTCGAATGTCATGGTCCTCGGAGGCCGTGATGATGTCGGGCGAATCGGGCGAAGGCCCGGTCGAACGGCGATCGGGCGGCGTTTGGGCCGCGGTCAAACTCAGACTCAGGATCAAAGTCCACGTCCACGTTAGACCGGACCGGCGGGTGAGCGGGGGCAACATTAGGCCAAAGAGAAAGCGCTTATCGGGGACGGCGGCTCATACTACGCCCACAGGCGATGACAATCCCCCGATGGTGGGTGGGCGGGGATGGGGCGGAACTCCGAGCACACACACCGGACAATGGACACACATGAAATAGGCAATGAAGGGGAGAAATGAGGGGGATGGCGGATGACTCTGAATCCTCAAAGAGTTGGAAGAAGGTCTTCTTGAGCTTTAAGCTTTAGGATGAGTTGGCCTAAGAATGTGACGTCACAAATTGTTGATGTATTTTTTTCAGGCTGACCAAAGAGTTGGGCCCATAAGAGCCTAAAGCTTTCTCCTCGTTGATTTACATATCTAGATCGAAAATTGGGAACGGTTTTCATGGGGATTGTCAAGGCAATACGAGAAATTGAATAGTTGTCCAATCTAGGGCATCTCACTCATCTCGTGGCCCCTGAGCCGAGATGTTCCCAGAGATGTTTAATCTATCCCATTGTCATAACCCTGGGGGCTGTGCTTCGCGGACGCTGATGATTGGTGGGTCGATCATCGCCCGTCGTCCAACTCAGCCAATCAATTTTCAGACGTTTATCGTACATCCCATGGAAGGTGAAAATCTCGCGACTGGGCCCTCTACCGGCTCAAACACGCTAAATAGCCAATGACACTTAATAGGCTGCCTAAGCTACACGATAATGGCTGATAGGTCGGTTGGGCCGATTCCTTTTCATTTCAATTATATAGCGTTTGTGTTGTTTTTGGCTAATTCTATCAAAAGCTTATGTAAAATTGGCAGGGCGTGAAGTAACGCGTTCCAAGTAACGGGGTTACTTTTTGAATAACGCTACCAGTAACACATTACTTTTCTGTAAAAGGAACGGTAACAGAACGGGATATTTTTGCCTTTCTGTTTCCGTTACTTTCTTCTCTACTTAATAAGTGATTTTTTTTATCCCTCTCAAATGCGATGGCTTACTTGCCACTGACGGGATCAAATAAATAATCGCAGGAGTCATTTGTTTCACGTCATATTTACTAAACATCAAAAAATGGCATGAGTGCTTTTTGGACCTTTCAGGTCCTCTTTTTTTGCAAATGTAACGCATATTAGTAACAGTAACAAGTTACTCTTTCTAAAGAGTAACAGTAATGGTAATGTGACCCAGGTCATATAATGTTCGGAAAAGAAATTGCTTTCATGGCATGCCACATGGAGTTTATTCAGTAATCTACCGCGCCTCTTCCCCGTTTTCTTTGGACTGTCTGACATTGGAAATTGGGCCCCTATACTTTCATACAATGTTCTTGCATTTTCCTCTGATGTTTCAGAGTTGATACACCTTGATTAACATAAGTTTGGCATGTCATGGGTTAACTATAAATTCAAAGTTCTAATCCAGACCTAGCCTTCTCTCAATTGTCACGGGCGATGGCATAAATTACTCACAACTATGAAAGCAGGCTCAATCTTATCTCTACAACCTGAAATGGCTCGTTGTATATAAGTATACGATTTCTCATTAACGGGTGTCATTACACTCCTTGAGACGGATTATTTAGAATATAAAAAAAATCAAAAAAAAAACCGTTTACCGTTTCTTCTTCAACCTCTGCCTGACGCGATTCCATGCTGGATGGTCGTGAGATGGCGCTATTTGGCAGGGCATATGCACCCTCTTTTTTGGTCAGTTCCACACGTTCCACAGTCCGAGGGCTGAGCCCCTTGGCCCTTGGCTCGGGCGCACACGCCTTATTGCCTAATTGAGACAGCTGCTGTTCTACCGGCCAGCTCTTCTGACTTGTCAATCCATTTCGTTTTAAGGCCCTGTGGATTGATTGTGGAAAACTACTTATGAACACCTTTTGTATGGCCACTGTGCCCTCCCTCCTCGTGCTTATCTCAGGGACTGCCCTTTCCTCATTGATAGTTGTCAATCAATCGACTGAGTCCACTACGGACATACATATCGAGTGACCTGGTCGACCTGGTGAATGCCCGTGGCGCCTGGGATTGAAACACCCCATCCTTGGGAATCCCACCAATCTGACCTTATGGCCGCCATGGAAGTCCGTCGTCGGGCCAAAGCCGAGGGTCCGGATGTGCCCACGGTTCGATCGCGCTCAGATTCGACTGACCGCGGGGCGGCCCGTCGTTCGGCCGCCTTAGATCGGGGTTGCACGCGTTTGATCGCTGTGGTGTTCGTGTGCGGGGCGTGTTTGACCAGTGTGTTGCTGTATCGACCCCAATGGGTGCCCGCCCTCGTCCACGAGCGCCTGGATCGGGCCTTAGGGGCCCTGGGTCTGGCAGAGCAAGAGTATGCCGTGGTGATCGATGCGGGCAGCACGGGCTCACGCGTCTTGGCTTTCACCTTTCATCGGGGGTTGTTCGATCGCCAATTGCGCTTGGACGACGAGTTGTGGTCGCAGATCAAGCCCGGTCTTTCGAGTTATACGGTCAACCCGGCCGATGCGGGCTTGAGTATTCAGAGTTTGCTGGAAAAAGCCCAGGCCCGCATTCCCCGGGCTAGTTGGGCCCAAACCCCGCTCACATTAAAGGCCACGGCCGGACTGCGTCTGTTACCGCCCGATCAATCGGCCGCCATTTTGGCTCACGTGGAAACCACGCTCCGCGCGTCCGGCTTTCAACCCGAATCCAACCTGATCGAGATTATGAACCCCATGGAGGAGGGCCTCTTTGGCTGGTTCACCGTCAATTTTTTGGCTCAAGGCTTCGGTCCCGGCGGGGTGGCTCACAGTTTAGCCTCGCTAGATTTAGGCGGCGGGTCTACGCAAATCACCTTCGCCCCCACGGCCCCCGTCCCGGGTTTGACGGGTCGAAAGCACTACACTCACCGGGTGTCGGTGCTAAAGCAAGATCTGGATGTATACTCGCACAGCTATTTGGGCTTAGGCCTTATGACCGCACGTCAGGCCATCTTTCAGGCGGGCGATCAATCCGCCTTGCAATCCCCGTGCGTCCGCGGGTCCCAAGCCTTAACCTGGTCGTTCCAAGGGCGAGAATACGCCATTCAGAGCCATCAGCCCTCGTTCGATGCCTGCTTGAAATTGGTGCAGGCCGTGATTAAAAGCGAAAACGTCCACGTGCCCGATGAATTGATGCGGAGACGGGTCGTGGCCTTCTCCTATTTCTATGACAAGGCTAAAGAGAATGGTCTGATTGATCCCGAAGGAACGGAGGGCACCATCGTGCTTGGCGATTATCTGAAAGCGGCTAAACGCGTATGTGATCGGGAATCCGGCTTTCATTGCGTAGACCTGACCTTCATATATGTGCTTTTATCGGACGGCTATGGATTGAGTGACAACAAGACCATTCAGCTGTACAAGAAAATCGACGGGCACGAAGTGAGCTGGGCCCTGGGATTGGCTTACAACATCTTGGAGCGGGTCTAGGCCCTCTTTCTTCTAGCACCTCAAATTCATTCAGCCGCTCAATCGAAGTCTTGAATTGTGCCACATCCACATCCATCCCCCTAATTGTGATGTTTTTTTTTCCATATATACATTAAGCCTACTTAACCACCGTTCCACTTTAGGTCGTCTTCCAATGCAACTCAAGCCCCGCTGAAAACCAATCATCCACCCTCTTGTTACTTTAGATCTACCACGGCTTCATGGCTCAAAAAAGCATGGTCCAACGCGTCTTGGTTCATTTGAAGACCTCCTCTTCTGGGAGCCCGCCTCGTCTTGGATCTTTTTCGGAATGTCTGCTCGAATCACTAGCCCCGTCAGGTGGCCAAGATCGTCAGATCAGCGTCAAATGTTATCTACAAAACAACCGAGTTATCCTCGAAGCTGCCGAATCCTCCGAAGCCACTTCGGCCAAATTGAAGCACTTGGACGTGTGTCCGATGAAAATGATGGATCAGAGCGAGAAAGATCAGTTACCATCCGAGATCATCTCGCGAGGAATCAATGTTGGAGTGGTGGCGTTATTGGAATCGTCAGACCATCATGTCCTGATAACCCGACGAGCCGCTCACATGAGGACCTTTCCAGGGGTCTGGGTTCCCCCTGGTGGTGGGATTGATTGGGACGAGACGCTCATACAAGCTGGTCTTCGGGAACTCCTGGAAGAAACTGGGCTCTCAATCGAATCCGAGATCCGACGTAATCACGTGCTTTGCTTGTGGGAGTCGGTGTATCCGCCGATCTTAGCCCTTGGTGAACCCAAACGGCACCACCTCGTCATCTACTATCATATTCAAGTGGCATCTTCCAAACTTGAATTATCTCGAAGAGTCCGGCTAGATCCGGATGAAGTGGACGCTTGTGCTTGGCTCAATCAACCTCAAGTCGACCTGGTCGTGAATGGGCACCAAGGTGATGATGAGTTATTACCTCGAGACATGCCTAAAACCTTCGAGTTGACTATAATCGAGAATGGCGTTCACAAGACCCAAGAATGGCCCGTGGAAGTTTTGACGGCCAAGGCACCCAAGAGCGGGACGGACATCGAGAGAATTTCTTCTGGAACGAGATACGCGTTGGAACAGTGGCTGCTTTTATTCAATCAGACCATGATAAGCAAAATATAGTTCTCTCTATGTTGTCACAAATTGAAATCCCATCCTCAATACTGTTATTGTTGGTATTTTTCAGAATGGGGTCTCGAGACAAACCCAAAACCTTGGACAATTTGATGATGGCCTACACTGATCTCAGTGGACCGCTGAAGAAGTCCTCTTTTAAGGGTCCGGCCTTGAACCAGGTTCAAGTAGAGAGGCGAGAAGCGCCCAAGTTCCAAGTCAGCTCGAAGGCCCGAGATTGGTCGTCATTGTCCCAAAACCTGGAGGATGTGTTTGGAGGCTTAGGCATGACTCAACAAGCTCCCACCTCCCAACGAATGTTTGCTCCAATTTTGGGAACGACTGCGCCATCAATCGTGCCTCAAGCGAAAACGGCAGAAGATGACGACGAGTGGGGCGATTTTCAAGGCTTCTCTATCGATCATATTTCGGCCAAACCGTCTACCCCTCCCCAACCAGTCGTCCCATCCCATTCAAATATCAAAGACGTGGACGACGATGACGACGAGTTCGGAGATTTTGTGTCAGTAGTTGATCCTGTAGCAAAAACAGTCGAGTCGTCCATAGCTTCGCCTTATTCTCTTAATCTAGTCGCCCCCGAAGAGGTCCCCAAATCAAGCCATTCTTTAAATTTCAATCCTCCTTCATATGTATGTGGATCAGTGGTGCCATTGCAAAGCGCTATCGTTAGTCCTCCAAGCTCTAGTCAAGACTTGTGTTTTGGCGATTTCTCAAAACCACCCAGTCAAAATGAAAGCCATTCACTCGTCTCGACTATACAAAATTCTAAACTTCATGGCCCCACCATCGATCTCGACAAGGATGATGATTTTGGAGATTTCGTTGGGTTTTCATCTTCCTCAAGTTCTCATGCTAAAAGCTCTGATCCTTTGCCGCCTTTGGTTAGTCAAGTGGCTGCAAGTTCGGCCAAGCCCGCCAAATCTGGTACCTTTGGGGACAAGTACGGCGCCTTGAGGGACATCTTTGATGTTGGAATATCACCCACTGAAGTGGTTGAGCCTCTTTCTACATTCCCTCAGGCGTCAAAACCATCCCAGTCAGAACTGAATACAGTGTCCGAATCCAATCAGAATTCGTGGACTGATCCGTTTGGATCATTAGACGAAAGTGGAGCCAATGTGCCTCCTCCTTCCCTCGGGATTGATCTGATGTCTTCCATGCTTGCAAATCAAAAGTCTTCAGAGGTGGTGGTCAGCCCCATCTTGGCCGAGCAAAGAGCCAACTCGATCGATGACGAATTCGGCGACTTTCTGAGCGCCTTTTCAACTTCCTCGATGTACGGTACAGCAGGATGACGAATTCGGCGACTTTCTGAGCGCCTTTTCAACTTCCTCCTCTACCAACTTGCCCGATGCATCTCCGAGTCGAGGACAAAATGCTTTAGTAGAAAATGAAGGTCTTCCTGCGAATGATCCGAATTCACTGGCTTCCTTGAGTCAACACCAGTACACATCCACAAGTTCGAATATCATTCCTTGGCACGCCTGCTCCCCTCCACCACCTCCATTGAATGACGATGATGAATTTGATGCCTACAATGATGACGTTCTAGGCGGTCATGACTCCATAGAGAGCTCAGATTTAGGAGGAGGCATGTCCGCGTTGAATACCCTTACCACAATCGATTTCACGCTTGATCTAGCCCAAATCAAAAATTCAACAGAGGTGAGGAAACCGCCTGATCCCCCGTTAGAACAAGAAGTGAGTCCCAATCCCTCCTTAGATCAAGAAGTTCTGGCTGGTAAGATTGAGTTTCACAACAATCCAGACCGATATCGTGATCTTTACCGGCTAACCCCGGACGAGGACGATGAAGATTCGCCATTCCAAGATTGGATCCCGGCCTTGAACGAAATCCAAAGTGTAATGGAGAATGCAGCTGAAGTGTGCACGAACATCACCATCCAAGGAATTCTCGATGAAATTGCGTGTGAACCGAAGTACGAGAACTACTTGAAGAACCTTCGAGAGATTTATCGGGTTTACTTGCGGATCCGCAAATCGTACGAACGACTCTCAACCGTGCGGAAAGATATTCAGGAGCCATGTGATAGCATCGAAACCTCTTGGCGACAGATTCTGCTCAACACAACGCCCAGCTTGAACATTGAGCGCTCAGCGGTTCAAAGTCCCGAAGGAGGGAGTGTGGGTGGAGATGAGAATCGCCTTTGTGGCGTGTGTCTCACGCTTTTGGAAGACAAACATTCTCCAAATCTATCCCGAACAGCCGACATGAATAATGCCACACTACAATTCGAATTTCATCAATATCATGCAGCTTGTGCCAACTTCTGGATCAATCTTGTCAACCCCAAATTGCCGAGACTTAGTGTTCCTTGACCCAGATCAACCTAGTTTGAACTGACTTCTAATCATATGCATTCATTCTTGAGATCCGAAGCTCGTATTTCTTGAATGTATGCCGATATCCAGCACATGATGAGGCAAACAGTATTCTACACCTATGTGCTAGTTATGATACAACTAACAAATTTGTGACCAAATAGCATTTAAACCTCGTCATTTTCTTTACCATTAAAAAACCAGCGATAGCGCTAGTGAACCTCAAGTCAATGAGTATTTTTTTTTTCTTACCAAGTGTAGGAACGACACTTGTGAAAACGAATCGATTTGCAAAACGATGATCCCTCCCATGATCACAACCAATCAATCCCTAATGTCATACTAATCATAATGAGCTGGGTGTATGTCAGAAATCAATCTTGTCAAATCTGAAAACCTTTACGAATGAACGTTGAAACCTCAAGTATACATAAAACTCTCTAATTCATTCAACAGGCAGGAAACGTGCGTTCGAAATCGTCCGCAGGTTGGGCAAACTTGTTTCTGACCAGGAACGTGGCCAAGATATCGGCCACTTGATCTGGCATATCCTCTTGCACCGCATGTCCAGCTTGGGGAAGCACTTGCATCTGGAACTTGCCTTGCATTTGACCCACTGTTAGATCTCGATCCAAGCGATCCACACCGGCTAAAAGCAACAATTTGGCGCAGGGCACCGACAAAAACTTGTTCGACAGCCCTTGGAACCAGCCCGGCCAATAATACTCCGAGCGGGCCAAGTCAATCCGCCACGTGTAACCAGATTTTGGCGCGGAAGCTCTGACCGAAACCGGGCTTGGCGCTTTGAACTCCCCACTAGTTTCCTCTTCTTCCTCGGGGATGGCATCGGCAGGAGCGGCCATCACCACATCTTGACCGGGATTGGCGGTGGAGGTGGTGCCCTGATCGATATCAATCGTGGCCGGCACTTGAGTTTCAATGTTCTTCAGTTGACCGGGCATGGATACGCGGGCTGATTCGGCGTTTCGCACCTGCCCACTCCGTACGTCCCATTCGATCGCGTTTTCAAGGGAAGGGAATTTGTCCGGTCGACTCCGAAGAAAGCCTTGCATTGTACCCAAGGCTTCCATGGCCGAACCTGAAATGGATCGTGGCTTTCAAACACACAGTGTAGGGAAATGTGCTTCAAACAATTTTAACGACAAGGTAACAATCGAAAGAATGATTGTATCAATTTAGAACTAAGCGATCTCGCGTTGGGATTGGACTATCCAGAATTATTGTCTCCTTTGCGACTAAGCTCGTTTGCACATGGGACATATTTTTGATCCTATGATTCTTGGTCACGCATTTTCCAGTGTTGGGCGCACACTCATTTCAGCTTTTAGCTCTTCGTAAAGTTTTGTGCCCGGAAGCTAAGTTCTTACAACATAAAAGCTCGTCGTCGCTCCTAGATTCCTTAAGTACTAGCTCTTCTTCTTTAATGGGACAATAAATCGTATCTGCTAGACCTTGTTCGTACCTAAAATTGCCTTAACCAGGTGCATATTTCAAGGGAGTTTATGCATGACTGGGAGACGACATTTAAATCACTTCAAAAACTGTTGATCTGGCCTTGGTTGAAGATTGGCCACAATAACCCCAGCAATCACACCCTCCGCTCTGCTTCTCAGATGTAAATTTCCAAAACAATGGATAGATGTTTTCAGGCGCAAAACTTTGATTGCTTAGCTATTTTAAAGCCATTATTTAAGTTTGAGCACGTGTTTAGGTAAAACAAAGGTAAAAAGACCGTCCTTAGGTACGTGATAAGTCGTCTCACGTTCTGTTTTCCCATGTGAATGCATCGAACAAGTTGTGGAATGAATGACTAATTGTACCTTCGACCACATCAATGACACAAACGCCCAACAACCGATCGATCTGATGAGTTAAGGCGGCATGCACGGCCAAGGCTCCGCCCATACTGTGCCCCACCAACACGATTTCGGGCAATTCCTCCGGAAACTGATGGCGAAGCACACGAATCACATCTTGAGCCATGACTTCGGCCGATAAATCATGGTCCTTCGAGGTCCGCGTCTGACCATGACCCCGCAAATCCAAGGCCAAAACCCGCACGCGGACTTTGTGTGCCAAGGCCTGGGCCGTCAAGGCCCAAGTCAAGCCAGAAAATCCTCCGCCGTGCAACAAGACCATGACCGGACTGGGCGGGGCTGGCGCCGGTGAATCGGGGTGGGTTGGGGACGAGGGCTGGAGTCCGATCGAATAGAGGTGAAAGGCGTGGTCCGAATCCAGCTCCAGCGACGTTTGAGCCTCGAAGTACTTAGACCATGGCAATGGGGAATAATCACGAGCTGAGCGGGGGCCGGATCGCGCTCCACTCCGCCCACTCCCCACGGGGGTGGGGCCCTTGGGTGGTAGACCCGAACCCACGAGACGACGATGTAAATTCGAGGACATGGCGAATCCAGGTCCTGTGTCGACGAATTTCCTCAATTATGCGTCTCAAAAACTCTCTCTTTAAATCAGTCGTTATTATGGTAGGTTGCGTGACCAAATAAGTAGAAAGTAGAGGAAGGTAGCGTTTGAACATAGAGTACTAAAACCAAAGAGCGATAACGGATTTGTTTGTTACTTGCTACTGTGCTAGTCCATGAACTTCTAAAACTATGGACCGTGAACGAGATCGGCCTGCTCTGGGCCATAGCAATTCCGATCCACTTTTCGATGTAAAGTAAAACAAAATAAGAAACGTAGATCTCTTCAAATAATGGTGGTGGGCCATTTTCATATTATTTACTTGCAAAATGGTTCGTTTCAAAGTTATATTGCCAAAAGCCTACAGAGCTGTCTGGCCTTGTTTGTCTTGTGACAGTTGTGGAAACTTAAAGCTCAACAAAAATTGCATTTTTTCGTTATTTCCATCGAGCATGCTAAGAACCATGAAAGTCAGGGTTGAAAATTGTGCTTGCTCGTAACTACTCAGAGGGTGGACTTGGTTTAAATCTTGTTGGATTTGCTACTTTATTGTTTATATCTGCCCCTATGAAATTTGAAATTTGAAATATGATTAATATGGATGTGCAAAAAGTGCACACAGATGTGGCCCATTATGTAAATAAAAGTGCGTAAGAAATTTCGATAATAGAAAAAAGTATGTCATAACTGACTCAAAATGCAAAAGCTTGCTGAAATCACAAGGTGTGCAAAGGATTAAGTGCCAGGATACGAGCCCAACAAAGGAGCAAAGCTAATTGACTTGTTAAACTCCGGCTAACTACTTTGTAAGAGGTTAATCTATGCATTATCAACGCCATTTCCGACAATTTTTTGGGAGCCATACATTGGCCAATTCATTTATACAATTTGAAGGAAAAATTCCAAAAACTCTTGAGAGGAAACTACAGAAAAATGCCCCACATTGATACCAAGATCACTCTTTTTGCCAGAATGCTTTTTTCTGCAGTTTGAGCAAGAAAGGGGACTGTTCTGTCAATTTTCCCCGGAAGTGGTGAAGGCAGATGCACAAATTTATGACCCCAAACAAATGAGTTTAAATAAAACTCGTCAAAAAGAAATTTTGTGCAACATAGAAAGATATCGTACAAGATTTTTGATAAAGCCGGTTTGACAGCTCAATATGGAGTCTTGTTTTGCTTGTTGTATGACAACACCCAAGGCTTACCCAATTCCTTGATGAGCTCTGTTGGCCAGGTGACTTATGGTATCTTGTGAAAAGAGAGATACAGTAAAAATCGGATATAAGAGCAGCTTTGAGGCCGCAAATTTCTGCTCTTATGTCCGATGCTCCAGTTCCGCGTGTGTTGTGGTTGTCTTGGCAGAAGCCATCATGTATGACTGTTTGTTTTTATGAGAAAGCGGCTGAAAACTTACTTTTATAAAATGGCTTAACCAGTTTCCATCGAAAACTTCAATGTGGAGCGCAGGAAATAACAGAAAAATATTTTGCCGCCTTCAATTCTGCTCTTATATCCAATGTGTATATATTATACTATACTGTACAATTTGATTCGGGGATTCACAATCCTGCTCTTATATCTGATTTGTTCTTATATCCGATTTTTACTGTATATAGAATGAAGGGATCAGTGGGTGTGGAAGGTGGTTGAAAGAGATGATTTTTTAGTCAGTGGAGGGTGGTTTGTGTTCTGCAAAACAACCAGAGAGTGGTGCGCCAATTGATTTGCTTTTTAGACCAGCTTTTTTATTTGAAAAAGGTCATAAAGACAATTATAGTCCAAATGCAGGTTTTAGGCTCAGTTGTAGTGACCATATAGGCTTAATGTGAGTTTTGAGAACACCTTCAAGCCTTCAAGAATCCAAGCTTGCAAGAGCAATGAAGTCCACTTCTCTTCTTTCTCGGGCTCCTTCATTGATCAATTTGCTGCCCTCAAATATTTGTAGGGAACATGTAGGTGTTTATCCAATAGCATCCGCTATGTCAAACTAAGACAATTTTATAATCAAAATACATGATCGACCCCTACATTCAAAGGCTAACCAGATCCGCCAACTTTTTTTTGTTGGATCAAATATTATATGGAAATAAAACATTTAAAATTAGGGCCTTTCTTCTGTCTTGAACTACTGGGGATCCCATTCCCAGTAATGGCAAGGAAGTCTGCAAAAAATCTGCTATGGTCAAAAAGTGCTGATAATGTAAATCAAAGTGCAAATGAGATTAAACAAGTAAAATATGCATAAGAACTGAAAAATAGCTCAAATTCAATGGTAAGTCAAATATCATATAAATATTGAAAAGTAATAAATAGACGAATCATAACCTTTCATTGGAATAGTACTGGGGTTTACATTCCCTGTAGCGGTTAGGACGGCCCGTGAAAAAACGAACCAAAAAATAGAAATAAAAATTAGAAGAATACCAAATATCTATCTGCACCTGTTGCACCTCCTCAATGATTAAGCTTTATCCTATAGCTACTGACTGGATATTTTCTGCAGCAGGTTGACCCCATTAGCCCATCAGGATTGTTGGAATCCCACTTTGATCCAAATTTGAAACTTTTCAGTTCCAAACTCCAAAAGAAAAGGTTGAGTTGTTGTGGTTCTTTTTCATGGTTCCGCCTGAACTTAGCGTCTAAAGCAGGAGCTGATCGCGTCACACCAGAAGTGACCACTAAGTGTGATCCAATGAAAAGGGTCTTGATCCTCAATGTCAAAAGGTTGGCGATTTATGCCAACCTCATACCTTTTAATCCGGCACATGGAACTGCACATGCCCATTTTGTAGTGGTTTAATAGTTGCGCTGACCCATCTCCATTTCGAAACACCAAAGTAGAGCCTTAAATCATATCCAATCTCGTGTTCTTGGCTGACATTCAATTCATAATTTTCTTCATCATTGTTTCAGATCAATTGTGCTTAAGTGCAAGCCAAAGCAAAACTGATACTACTTTGTAACCTGACTATACTTCCCTTATGGCCTCATTTAACCTTTTCTGCCCTGATTATTACCCTAGCTTGTCCTAACTCAATTCGGGCTCCCTGTAGCATTGGCCCTTTGTTTTGATCGTCCCATTTTTCCGGGCGGCCGTTCAATCCGTTCAATCCGTTCAATCCGTTCAATCCGTTCAATCCGTTCAATCCTTGAATCATCCACCTTGGTACGACTTGCAGGCTTGACCGGCTCAATCAATGCTTGTCTGAGCTCTGAGCGACCTTTCTGCTTCCCCCGGTGGATTGAGCCTTGGCCTCTGGCCTTTCGCCTCTGACCGTTTGGTAGTCTGATCTTGCCTGGTCTGGGTGGTTTTCGTCATGTCGGGTGGCGTGTACGGTGGTGATGAAGTGGGTGCTCTGGTCTTTGACCCCGGCCAATTCTCGCTGCGGGTGGGCTATGCGGGCGAGGATTCGCCTAAGAGTGAGATTCCTTCGACCGTGGGCGTGTCGCCCAATGACGCTCCATCGGGCAGCGCTTCGGCCCACGCCATGGAGACGGACAGCAACGCCACGGCTGGGGCCACCACCGCCACGTCGCAGCAAATTGGAGCAGGGCCGCAGGAGAAGAATTTCCATTTGGGCGTGGTAGCCTTGGCCGCGGCCCGAAAGGCCAAAGAGACCATGAGTTATGTGCGCGATGGCATGATTGAGGATTGGGACGTGTTTGAGAAGGTCTTGGACCACGCCTACAAGAACGTCATCCAGAGTGAGGCGGAACTGCATCCGGTTCTATTCTCGGAAGCCCCTTGGAATCAACGAGCTAAGCGTGAAAAGCTGACTGAGCTCTTGTTTGAGAAGTATCAGGTGCCGGCCTTTTTCTTGGTGAAGAACGCGGTCTTGGCCGCTTTTGCTAATGGGCGTTCTACAGGCTTAGTGGTGGACTCAGGCGCCACCTATACAGCGGCCGTGCCCGTGCACGAGGGCTTCGTATTGCAGAATGCCATCGTCAAATCGCCTTTGGCCGGCGATTACGTCACTCATCAATGCCTGAACTTTTTGGAACAAGAAAAGAAGATCGAGATCGTTCCCCCCTACATGATTGGCGGTAAGACTACAAAATGGGCTTATATTAGTAATAACAGGACGAGTATTATAGGTGTAAACTAAGCTCGCTTTATCTACATATCGGATGACTATTATTAATAAAAAAAGCCACATTGATAAGCATCACAGAATAGATTTGGGAGGCAAAGTAACTGAAACCAATCTGATGGGCTGAAAAAGGTTAAGCGGTTAGGGCACAACGATAAGAAATTGAAAATTCGTGAAAGTCCAAATATTTCGCATCATTGCTGAATCGAATCGTCATCGGATCATTCCTTCGCTCAATTAGGTAAAGAGGAGGTGAAAATGGGCGATCCCCCCAAGTGGACCCGTCGCTCCAACCTACCAGAAGTGACCCAATCTTGGCACAATTACATGAAGCGGCAAGTGGTTCAGGACTTCCAGAGTAGCGTGCTCCAAGTGAGCGATGCCCCCTACGACGAGGACTCACTTTCCACTATCCTACATTATCCATACGAGTTCCCCAACGGGTACAACAATGAATATGGCATGGAGCGTTTTCGCATCCCCGAGGCTTTGTTTGATCCGGCCTACAACAAATCGCCCAATGCTCACTCTATGATGAGCGTGTCCCACGTGGTTACCACCTCCGTGGGTAAGTAGCTCATGTCACTTTTCTATCACTTCAAATCAATTTATATGGGTTAGTAGTAACCGCAATTTACGTTTTATCACATACAGGCATGTGCGATATTGACCTTCGGCCGGCTTTGTACGGTTCGGTGGTGGTCACGGGCGGCAATACCTTGCTTCAAGGCTTCAACGAGCGATTGAATCGGGATCTGTCCGTTAAGACGCCCACCAACATGCGGTTCAAGTTGATTGCCGCCAACGGCCCGCAAGAACGGCGATTCGGATCTTGGATTGGCGGCTCGATTTTGGCTTCGCTAGGATCTTTCCAGCAGATGTGGATCTCTAAGCAAGAATACGAGGAAAGCGGTAAATCTCAGGTGGACAGGAAATGCCCATAAATCGTGTAGTATTATCAAATCATGTCTGTGCCACATCAAGTGAAGTGGTGACCACTCAATTCTTCGCCCATTCAATGTGTAAATACCAACATCTGTTCAAGTTCAGTGAGTAATTCGATTTATTGAACCCTTAGTGTATGTATAAGGCATGATATGGCTAGCTTGGCAAGTTTCACAACTCGAGATGCTCAGGAGTCGGTTTTGTATCTTCAAAGGACGCCCGCGGTTTTTTGGGCGGGTACACGATCTTCCATTGAGAGGCCTTTTCACAATGGGGCTTGTCATCAGGGCAGAGCATGTTGAAGTTCTCCTCTAGCGGGAAACCCAATATTTCCCGCTCTTCTTGAATTCTGAACGTAAACGTGGATTCAGGTGTGCCCAAGAACGTCCTAAAAGAACAGCAAGAACATTCTATTGTATAACGTGTTTATTTGGTTTAGTTAGCATGTTTAAAAGGTAAATGAATAAGATAAAGAAATGCCTGTGATTACCTGGCTCGCGAACAGATGAGCTGATCAATGATAGCTACGCCTCCATCTTTGACCCTGAGCAAAGTCTCATGATCAGGAGTGTACTTGAGAACTTCAAATGAATCGTCTAAAGCCACTTTAAACTCGTTGAATTCCTCCACGCTTGCGTCAGTGGAAACAAAGACACGGGTTAGTCCTTTATCCACGAGCTTGTTTCGGACTTGCTCTGCGGCACCCGTCAAAGAAGGGATTTGTTTCTTGCGAGAGTACACGTAATCATTTCTCCTTAGATGAACGCACAAGTAGTTCCCTCCCCTTGGTTCTCTGATTGCTTCATGATCTTCCCATTTTTTCGAAATAACAGTGTTATCTATGGCGTTGTTAGAGCTCAGAAATTTCTCTCGAAATTCATCCGCCACTTGGACTAAATCGTCTGCAAACCTCATGGATCGCCTTGCCATCCAATATTCGGCATCACCAAAGTAGTCATGCAACAGATTCTCGGCTCGATCCAACATGATGGCTCTTTGACCGCCCATATCGTTTAATATCAGATCTTTGATCACCGACGTGGGCCCTTGAACGGATAGGCATTGAAAATTTCTGGCTTTAATCTCCTCGTAATCCCAGAACCATCCGCTGAAAAACTCTTCCTCTTTTACGTAAGGATGATTCTCAGACAAGCATTCTCGAAAGTCGTGCTTGTACTCAAAGTTCCCTTCCCAGCCTTCCTTATAAGATTGAAGGTAGAGCACTGTATCAATAATGGGACCTTCGCGTTCTGAAATACGAAATGATCATGAGTGGATGCTTACTATCCAAACAAAAGTGACTATCTTTACTAATACTGGGGCGAGTCCTTTGATTTTTTGACTTTTTTGACTAGTCATTTTTAGCAAAAAGACCCGTCTTACGAAATTCTAAAAAAAACATTGACTTATTTTTTTTTGACGTCCGTTCGAGTCCTCCAAAATCGAGTAAGAGACTCGAGTGCTCTCGGACTCGAGTCCGAACTCGCCCCTGCCCTATTCTTTACCCAAAAACTCTTCGAGCTCAATAGCAGGAACATATCGACGGATGCTGTTCACATCAAAGAAAGACTTCCAAGGAATCTTGACTTGACGTCCCAGCTCCCGAGTTTGCCAATGAAACAATCGGCCCCAGGGAGGTAGAACCTAGAGTAGACATTATATAATGCAACATTAAACTTGAATCATGATCATAATGAGACAAACTATATCGGTTACCAAAACAAATTTGCCACGTTTTGCTTGGTTTAACTTCTTGACAAAGACGGCGACTCGCATGAACACGTCTCGCCTCAAATTGAAACCCTCTCCGGGATTGACATCATATAAAATGTATCTTGAATAGAAAGAAAAAATGGGCTGTTGTTGAGTTGGCTTTGAGCATGCATTTCGGTAATTTACCTGACATTGGTGTCTTGACCGGCAGTGACACGAATCTGTCCAGAAAAATGCAAAATCACAACAAGCAGAACCGCTAACGTTGACCATTTCATGGTTTGTGTTCGAGTGAAAGCCGACTGAAAGATAATTAAATACCCAGCAGGTGAGTGAATAAGTAATGAGAAAGCCTGTGAGCGTTGATCATCCACGTTTATATTCAATATGGCAAATCATATTTGGTTGGTCTCGTCCTTCTAATCAGTGGAAGACAGAGATCACATTACTACACTTGAATTAGTAGAGTTATTGTTGCGGTGTTGGCTGAAATCAGACATCCATCAAGTGTCCATGATCATTTAAGGCATACGAATAGATGGTTATCACAGAAGTGCTCCTTTTTCTTGACAAGAATAATGCACCACATGGCCCCTTGGGAATCGTACGATGGCACCTTGATTCTTGAACCGCTTGTGACAAACTCGACAGACGTCATGATCGGACACGATCAGGATGTTGGACTCGCTCAACACGCGTCGTTCCTGAAGTTGCAAATGATCCGCATGAGTGAGACCATGAAGGATCTGATTGTGGCGCTTGTGGGAGATCCGCATCTCGACACTGGCGCTTAAGAAGCGGCCTAGTCTTTCCAAAGGAACATGATCGGGAATGGCCCTGAGTACCGTGGGACAATCCACCTTGTCCCCGTGGTTCTGGAGTACCTCGAGACAATGTTCCAAGCCGTGGGGTACGGATTGCAGCGAGTCCTGGTCGATACATAATTCTCGGAGTAGAGTCGTGTCTGGAGGCCTGAGCAGCAACTCGATGAAAACTGAGTATACTTGGCTGCCCGGAATGAAAGCTTTCTGACAGTAGTCCTTGGCCTTGGCCACGTCTTTGATTCGATAGAGGTACATGGTCAAGGCAGCCCGGTGTTTGCTCAATGATCCCAATAGAATGGCTCTTTCCTCGTCCAAGCAGTTCTTGGGAAATACAGGTAGCACAATTTCCCCTGTGTAGTTCTTGGAAGTGCGGAGAAAGTCCTGGAGCTCGCTTCGGAGTTGCTCCACCCTAGGGAGGTTCTTCTCACTCCAAGCGCTCATGATCTGGTCTTTGTAGTTGAGAATGAGGGAATTATGAAAAATTGTGTTGCTCTCTTTCCACTCAAGGATGATATGCCGCAAATAGGGGATGACAGTGGAACGTTTGACCCTCGACAAAAAGTCCAGGACATTGCCGCGAGGAAGAGACTCAACCTCGCTCAGATCCTCAGTGAAAATGCTCAATCCGTCAGCTTCGTTTTCTTCCAATACCCAAGTCGCGTATTCGAAGATCACCCGCAGATGATCGGGTCCCAAATCTTGGAGATAAGCTACTGTTCGCTTAGGTCCATGAAGAGGAGAATTTCGGTCTTGGCTGTGCTCTTTTAAAAGGGCCAGTGCCTTCCTGTGTAGGCCACGAGTCCTGTACAGTATCACCAAGTCGTCGTACTTATTGGACTTATATAAGATACGCTCAGTCTCCTCCAAATGACACTGATTCTCACTCAAGCGTAACAACGATTGAACCAACCCATTGTTGGTCTTTAAATAGCACTTGACGAGCGTGGTGTCGATGATTTGCAACATTTGACGTTTGGACGAAATCGTGACCACTTTCTCCTTAATGGGCAGTGGGCTGATGCCTTTTACGGCCAATCCATTCAGGTGGTGTCGAACCTTGGTGAGATATTCAATCAAAGCCTTTACACCACTCTCGTAATCGCGGGCTTGGAGCATTGGAAGTTTATCCGGATAGGAGAGCCTGTTCCGAAACTCTTGGGGCAATAGATCGTGAAATAAGCCCACCACGTGCGAGGCATCCGTATTCAGTTTGTAAAACACCTCGAAAGACTCTTCAAACTTCTTGGCGCAAAACAAGTCGAATGCGTATAGAGTTTGAATCTGCTGAACACGACGAGTCTGCTCTTCCACGTTCTCGTCACTGATATTGGACAAGGTGATGGCCAATTCGAACTGTTTTTCTCGGAGTAGCTGGGGGATTTGCGTGCTAACCGGCACCATGCGAAGACGCCAAATTTGAGAAGCCGAGGCCACATACACCTGACCCGATTCGGCCGAACATATCACTTTGGGCTTGGGCAATTCCAGGTTCTGAATTGAGAGTCCCGGGCGGTGAGCCTTGACCTCGACCTGATTGGCCACAACACCTAATAGAAAGGGCTCATCCGGGGCCAAACTTTGGGGAACTTCGCTCCAGCCGACTGAGTTGATTTTGAGATGACCCTGACAATCGATGAACGAGGTCCGCTCGTCCTGACTGAGTGCGAACTCGTCCTGATTGATGAGCGTGATTCGAGGCTCTTGATTCTTACCCGTCGGGAAAAGATCGACGACGGCTTGCTTTTCGTTCATTTTGATCAGTTTATAATCGCTCTTAAAGCCCAGACATACCGAATCCCGAACCCAGGCCAGCGTTTTGGGCGTGTCATTTAAGCTCACATCGGGAAAGAGCTCATGAAACTTGCGGTTCTTCCAATAATAAAACTGGACCTTCTTCCGCACGGCCACGGCCACCCGTACCGCCACGGACGTCTCACCCGTTAACGATTGACTCTTGACCAACGACATAGTGAAAGCACTCGCGCCTTTAGTCCGACTGACCGAGCAAATGGCCGGGAAGTTGGTCACAGCCAGATCCAAATCGTGCACGGAAATGATCCCATCGGCTAAGGCCACCAAAATCGAGTATTCCGGCACTGCGGCTAATTGAACGATGGTCTTCTTGCTGAAAAACTTATTGGTTCGCATCAATTGGACACTCCAAACCGGTTCCGGGTTGGTCGAGTTGTTCTCGGGCGTGCCGGAGGGTGGGGCTAGCCCCATGCCGTTGCTTGAAGAGAGCGGGGGCGACCCGTGGGCGGCCAAAGTGGGGCCCGGGGTGGAGCCGTTACGAACGGGTGGTGCGGGAAAGACGTGGTACATGAGCAGATGACCTTGCTTGGTGCCCACCAGAAGGTAATCGTCATAGGCCAGAATGCATTCAATGTTGAGGGGCAGCCTCAAGAGTGGACACGGGATGTAGGCCGTGTGCACCATGGAGGGCGTCACCGCCGAGGGCTCGACCGAATTGGGGGCAGGCATGATGGCCTTCATGAGCACATCCAGCCCACTGAGAGGGCGGGGGCTAAGAGTGCTAGGCTGAGATGGGTCTTCGGGGTCACAACTCGATCCGGGCGATGGATGAAGGAAGGCGTTGCCTGAACTCGGGGGAAGAATTCCTGATTTTGGAAGCTGATGTTGATGTTTTGGTTTGGTTTGCTTGGTTGACATTGTTTTCAGCGAAAATCAGCAGGGGTGCCAATTTGGCCATAATTGGCATGTTTTGATGTAGAAATATTATCAAATGTGTTATATCTGAGGCAAAAAAACAAGTTAAAGTAGGGGATGGATCTCATTGTTTTCTAATCGTAAGTCATTGAAAAAATGAGTTACCTTTGCCTTGAGTACATAGGTTACCATGGTTTTTACTTTTCGCGAATTAGGTCCCCTTTACTTTCATTTTGAACGTTGTTCAGCTTAAAAAATCGAACCACTTTAGTCCCTCGATAGTAGTGCT
>NC_081440.1:6169570-6193680 GCF_007210705.1 Tigriopus californicus | reverse complement strand
GGGACTGATAAACGTTATTCTCCACCAATTAGTTGGCGGTGCTCATTTTTAAATTTGTGACAAACTCTTAGAAAAGTTTAGTTACAGACTTTAAGGGGTATTGATATCGTGTTAGGTTAGGTTAGGTTAGGTTGGGTTAGGTTAGGTTGGGTTGGGTTAAGTTTAAAAAAAGTAGCACCGCCAACTAACCGGTGGAGAATAACGTTTACCAATGGGACTACGCCATATAGGGCTTGTCAAGTAAACGCGTTCGTGAACAGCTGACCTTATTCCATGGAGTAATTTCAAAGACAACATGCCCAGCCAAACCGCACTGTGCATGCATTGAATTTTGACATTTATTTCATTTTACTTGCTTGTCTAAGCAAATAGCACTGTGGTATTGAGCCAATTTGATAGTGCGTTCACCAAATTATGCCAAACATGTTTATATTGTTGGGTTTTGTAACACAGCTCACTCAAAATCACTGGATTATTAAAAATTCAATGGGCGGATGGAGCGAGTTGGCTGTGATGTTTGTCTTATTTCTCCCGCCCCCAAATGCCCAAAATCAGAGTGCCGGACCACATTTTTCCTTGAATTTCATTCACTTGACATCCCCTATATAGTCTTAGGACTACGCCGTATGCAGTCTTACAAAGGAAGGGTCGGGACATGTAATTTAACGATCCAAATTATTTAGCGACATAACTATTTGTCAAATTAGTAATATTATGCGCAGCCCTGATGGTTAGTCTTTAGTCAGTCAAAAAGCAAGATGAAATGATTAGCGATCTTTTTTATTTTATCTTGTCAGCCACACTTATAACCACATTTGGATGAGAGACTTCTTTTCCCTGGACAGATAGGTAAAATAAAAAGTACGTCAGCCTTCTAAATCCTTGACACGAACAAAAAGACCTTGAAGAACCTGTTTATGTAGCAGACATGATCTGAGCACTCGATCAAATGCGATTATACAGGTTAAAAGGTTTATGAAGGACACTGGAAAATGTTTCAATTAATTGCATGGCAAAATAGTGCCAGCATGTTTGAATTAAGAACTTATAACGAAGATACCTAATTATTTGACCAATATTGCAGACCTTTAGATCTACATTGACAATACTTTTAAATGATGATTTTGTTAAAATCTGAAGGTTGAAAGCTCCAACATTTTTTGCTAAATGAAATATAAATTGTTTTTCTTGGCGGTAAAGCAATGAGCATTTTGCAATTGCCAGTGGATCAATACCAGGGCAAAAATTGTATAGGATCAAAAAGTACTTTGCAATTGCGGCAATTACTTTTCAAACTGATTGGATCAATTGGTCAATTCTCGCTGAATTTACTGATTCAAGAGATTTTAATCTTCTAACTTATTTTCCTATATTTTCATAGTTATAAATCGCTTGACATGGATTAATCTTATTCTTTTATAGTGTTGGTGATACATAACCATATTGTATTATGCGTGCCAAAGGACAATTTTACAAGGAACCATAACACAAATGATCTTTACTTCCAACAAATTGTTTTAGTATTTTTCATAGGGTTGTGAGCCATATAACTCACAAACTCAGTTATATAGCATGATTTAACAATAGCGTACAGCCTGGCCATCAGAGGGCTACCTTAAAATCCTAAACCTATGGCCAATATCAAAGAAACGAGCTATAGGTTTGATCAATTCAGTCCCTCCTCATGGCCCAGGCCTCAAATTTTACCCATCCATATAGAACACATTGGTTGTTACTAAAGGCTAGTTGTTACGTGCTTGAACGTCAGCTTCGGTCATATCCGTCATATCCTTCTGCCTCACAATCGCCGTGTCCTCGTCGTAGAAAACGGAGCCAACCAACCCATCCACTGATTTACCTATCCTGAAGTCCACAAGTATCGAAAAACAAAGACGCAGTCAGCTGATGGTCACCCGTTCATGGCCAAGGACTCTTGCCAATGTTCTCGGGTTGAATCGGTTGAATCGACCGTCCGTCCGTCCGTCCGTCCGGTCCCTCCGGTCCCTCCGGTCCCTCCGCACTGATCGGGTGGTAGTAGCCTTGATTCCACCCACGTAAGTTTCCTCTCTTTGTACTCCTCTATCGTATGGACATGTGTTTCGTCCGTCTTTTACACTGGTGGGTGGGTCGGACGCGACGAACGAAAAGCTGCTTGCACCTGCCCTGGCCGCTCTCCTCTTCCCTTGCCTTGAAATCCAGGATGAATCCCCCGTTCCACCTATGGCAATCGCCAACTCACATCCAGAGCCAGCAGAACCTTCTCCTCCATACACACTGAACGTGGTCTAGTCCACCTCTAGTGCCTCCAAACCATTTGTCTATCATCCACCCCTCTCGTCAGCGGGTTCGTCGAGCACACAACCATATCCTTCGGGCCGGTGAAGTCATTGAACATGTGCGAGGCTCGGGGCCACAGACCATATAGTCGTTATATGATCTGTGCTCGGGGCCCCTGCCAGTCCATCACCGACTTGCCCTATGAGTTGGAGGGAGCACAAGCAGTGAAGGTTGGCAGATGCGACGCCCGCCTGGATTGGCATGACGGAAAACCACGGAAAAAAACGTCTCGAGTGGTCATGACGACATCATTAGAATCGCTAGAATCCATTGAGTGAACGCCCCACGTCCCACGCCCCCTACCTCGTCGTCTTTGGGTATCTTGTGTGTGATGGTGCGTCCAGTCTCCCCCGGATTCGTGTTATGGGTCGGTTGGGTGGGTTTGGTTTGGACGGCCACCGGACCTCCGTTTCGGGATTGGAATCTGCCCAAGGCTCATCTGGAGCGCAGTTGGGGTCACCGTGATGCCTGTTGGGGGCATGAGCCCGATTGCTCCCAATCGATGGGGTTAGATGAGATTCAATGTCAGCCCGAATATAGCCATTTTCATAAACGACCGGCCAAGTCGGTATTTGATGACCAATCCGGATTTGGATATCTGCGCAAGATGCGATCTAGCGTCCGTCCGTTGTGCCGAAGTGCAGGTCATCCGGCAAGTTCTAATCTGAACTGTTCAGATCAATTGACGTTTTGTCAAGGCCGGAATTTGATGATCGATTTTCGCCCCATCATGGATATTGGTCGGACGCTCCGCTACGATATGGATGTGTTGAAAGAGGGTGGCATCCATGGTCGATGTACTTTAAATCGACTTTTTTTGCAGGAACATTCGAATCTCATGTCGCCTTTGCAGTCTTGGGCCCCGGAAGTTCGATACTTTCAGACGGATAAAGTGTTCTTTAATGGGACGGACAGCCGAATGTGCGACGTGTATGTAGAACGACCCACGATCCTGATGAAACTCGATGCCACCGTCAATATGTATCATCATTTCTGCGACTTCTTCAATCTCTATCTATCGCTCCATCTAAATGGGTCGGACCGAATGTCCCCGGAGGCATTTTCTACCGACATAAACATTCTCATCTGGGAAAACATCGATTACCACTCCTCATTTCGCCCGACGTTTCAGGCGTTTACGCAACACCCTTTGCTGGACTTGCGCTCGTTTGGCGCCCAAAGGGTTTGCTTCCGAAAATTGATGCTCCCGGCTTTGCCACGCTTGATTTTTGGGCTCTATTACAACACTCCAATAATTCAGGGATGCCGGAATTCGGCTCTCTTTCGGGCGTTTTCCGAATTTATTCTCCATCGTCTTCGCATCCCGGAACGAGTCGAAACGGACTCTCGCCAGCTCCGAGTGACCCTCTTGTCCCGCCTCACCAAACACCGTCGGATCATTAATCAAGAGCAATTAGTTGCGGCATTGAATCGCGAAACAGGATATCATGTGGAGGTGGCCTATTTCACTCATAAAAATCCGTTTGAGCAACAACTTCGAACCATCCACTCGACAGATATCTTGATCGGTCTCCACGGGGCAGGATTGACACACATGTTTTTCTTGCCCCCATGGGCCACTGTGTTCGAATTGTACAACTGTGAAGACGCGGGTTGTTATCAAGATCTGACCCATTTGTGTGGTTTGAATTATATCACGTGGACGAATCGCACCGCGCTCTTTCCTCAGTCTGAAGATCCGAATTTAGATAGCGAACACAAGGGTCAACCCAAGTTCAATAACTATGCTTTTGACCCTCTGGAGTTCGTGAGAAAAGTCAATGAAGCCGGCCAACTAGTCAGAAACCACCCTCAATTCCAACACTTGGACCCTCGTTTCCATTCACGAGACGAGCTCTAGACGATTGTTGAATACTTCGAATCTCTTGTTAACCCATCTGCAATAACCACAATCCTCAATTAATCAAAACCTTAGTACTAATCAGCTGTGATATATCTTTGTTTACATAATGGTCTCACGAAACACTAACTATCTCACCCGAAACTCATTGATGTGCAAAACCAATCAACTGATTAAACCAAAAAAAGCCCTTTCATTTGTTAACAAACATGTTCAGTAATGTCATCGAATCGATGATTGTTATTACTCTATTACAGATGATTCGGAAGAGTGTTATGCTCTCTCTGAACCCGGGAAAATGCCTCGCCTCAACGCTCTCGCCCAAAATTGATCCAGTCCAAGAAAAGTTACTAGAGGAGCGATGCATCCTTGTGGACGAGAATGATCGCAAAATTGGATCGGATTCCAAACGAAATTGCCACACCCTCGATGATCGAGGCCAAAGTCCGCTTCATAGAGCCTTTTCTTTATTCATTTTCAACGAGAACAACGAAATACTAATGCAACAAAGATCCGATGACAAGATAACTTTTCCCGGGTTATGGACCAACACGTGTTGTAGCCACCCCTTGGCCGTGCCCGAAGAACAAGATGTCAGTAATGAAGCTATTGGTGTTCGGCGGGCTGCACAACGAAGAGTTTTGAGCGAACTGGGGATTCTACCCGAACATTGTCCCATTGAAAAGATGGTGTACTTGACTCGCATCCTGTATTCGGCTCCTTCACAATGTGGACAATGGGGCGAGAACGAGCTCGATTATATTTTGTTCTTGAAGGCGAAAACTCTGAAGTTTGAGCCCAATCCGAATGAAGTGAAAGAAGTGATGTTTATGAAAGCCAATCAGTTAGACGATTTTATTCAGGATCGGCCGAACCTCACCCCTTGGTTTGCTCTGTTGGCACGATCTTTCTTACCGAAATGGTGGGCTGGTGTAGAAACCATCGAGCAATTCAAAGACCATACCAGTATACACAAGTTCCCATCGAAAAGCTAGCTGTTACTTTTGCATATTATACCTTTGTACAGTACATTCTCCAATAAAAGTCTAGTATTTTCAAGCCATAATTCCTAAGGATTATCGCAGTTTGATTCCACCTCATGTGAATGAAACTCTACGTATTAATCGCATCGTATTTGCCGCTTTATCGTGCTCTTATTTAACGCACCTCTGCCCGTTTCTAGTATAAAAAGTCACAAAATGTGAGTACTACGGTAATGCAATAGAGGTCGTTTCACTTGGGTATGTATTACAGTTGCGCATCGGATCCAACAGGTTCTCCGAATCCGCTTCAACGTGATTTTTTGTAACCCGGGTCTGAGATTTTTTCCCAATCCGACCGAATCTGAATCCGAACCTGAGATGTATTTGCCTAATCCGACCATAATCAAAAATATTTTGCAAAATCTGATTTGTTCACACAATTGACATGAAAAAACTCACTTAACTCTCGCTAATTGCGTTTCTTTTCCACTTAGAAGTACTTTGATCATTTTCTTACTTTCTGAAATTTTGGGTTTCTTTGTTAGTGTGAGATACTCCATTTTAACTTTGATGTTCTTTGATTTCCCCCACATTTCGAGAGCTGTGAAAGAAACCAATGTAAAAACAAATTTACATTCATTTAATTTATCTTGCAATTTTGGAATTGGATTGGATCCGAATCCAATCCGACTTCTTCCGTTCCCAATCCGAGTCCAAATCCGATCGAAATGCTCAATCCGATCTGAATCAGATCTGATCCGAAAAGTCGGATCCGATGCACAGCTCTAATAAGTAGCTATTAAAAGTTATAGCGGTCAAAAGTTTCTGTATTTCATTGGTAATCACGAGTCATTTTCTTGGCATTCAAATACAATAATGGGACGGTAATGGAAACGTATTAAAACGATGCCTGTAATCGGGGTACAGTTCAAATGAAAATCACAAATTCATAATCGTATGCACAGTAGATAGTAAAACAATTCCAATTCATAATCAAAGGGGCTAAAAATGTCGAATCTTCCAAACATTCTAGTCGTGACACAGAACTAATATCCAGGATAATAGAGAAAGAAAATAAAGACAACCCGTTGGGCTGTAAAGGTTGCAAACTCATCTCATTCTACAAACATTGCATTCATCCGTCCTCTTAAAAATCCGGGAAAAACATTTCCGACTTGTTTTTGCTCATGATTGGCGAACCTGATCCGAAGCCTTGACGCAACGGGAAGCCCAGACTCAAGGGACTAGTATAAATCCCTGGGGTCGGAGGGGGACTATCGGTGGGACTACTTTCCTTGCTATTCGGAACCCTCGAGCCCACGGGACCCAAACAGTGCTCCACGGCAGGGTATTGGAGGGAGAGCGAACCGTTGCACCGAATCTTTCCCGTGGACGAACGCATCTGTTTCAGAGTGGTGATCGAGGCGTACGAGTCGTGGTATTTGTCGTCCTAAAAGATAAGTTATTGAAGGATAAATTTACCAATCACTTCTTTGGTTTCGAGAAAGTCCGAAATGAACCCTCCGCAGTGTTTGGATTGTTCAAAGTGGTTTTGAAGTGTTAGAGCGCATTCATGCTCTGGATCGAAATCAGGTTCATGGTTGGTTCGGTTAAAGACGGTTTAGTGAAGGTCAATAAATTGGGATCATCTGGCCATCAGACAGCATTGAAAATTATGAGCACAAAATTAGGTCTGCAGTAAAAGTTAATGTACACAATAAGTACCCATTGTTATTAAATAACTTTTTACATGATTTAGCCCTGAACGGGTCATTTCAGGGAACAATTAGTTCTCGTGAGCCCAAACAGTAATGAGGCTGTACCTTGTTTTGCGGGCAATACTTGATGGTGTGCGCCACGGGTCCTGAAGCCCCACAAATAGGACACACGTAAGCCCGCAATACCGGGCAAATCACCTGGCCTGAATCATCCTTCAGGGTGTGCGCCAAGAAAAACTGCTCATCCTCGCCATTGTTGCGGCAAAATACGCAAAAATCAAAGCGAACTTTGGTACGAAACTTTCGCGAAGGCGGCAAGTAAGCGGGAGGTCCACCCATGTAGCCCGGCGGGGGCGAGGTGCGTAAATAGCGATCAGGCAGCAAGCTTCCGTACTGTTGAGGCCGATCCGTATAATGATGGCCGCGGGGCAAAGGCATATCGCGGAACAAAGAGCCCGAGGTCAATCCTCCGTTCATCGGCAACCCGTACGCCGAGCCGTGCCCGTAAGGCGTAGAGAAGGTCGGATGGGTGAGGCGAGAATCCATGATCGTTAAAATCGACACCTTCAATTTAGGCCCACGGGCTATCTGTCGAGCGGCGTCGATGATACCTTGCGGGGAAACGGGGAATAGGGTGAAATTGGCGTTTTACAGAAAAAATATAAACTGAGACAAAGTTATGAGCCGAGCATAATCCCATGGACTCACTCCCAACTCATCATTAGGATTAGTGATGCTATAGTTTTGATTGAACTTGTCGAGATCTAGCCCGGGGTCAAATATTTTCGAAATAAACGACTCGAGTCCGGATCAGCCATTTTCTGTAGGAGTATGGAGTGCCTTTCCAAAGGATCCCTTTGGTTTTGTAAAATTTATTGAGTTTCCGTGGCTAGGAATGGATGGTCTTTGGCCATGAAAAACCAGGGCTTGGGTGGTTCCTCAGAAAAATAAATGCATAGCAATTCCCGTTCCTGGGCGAAAGTGCAAGATTAGTTACATGCAACACCCTTCCTGTTTAAGAATATACTGGCGTTTCTTATGGCACTTACTTTTCCAAAAGTCATAATAGCCAGTTTTGTAGGATGATGTATGTTTACACCATGGGTATTTTTGGTCAGAATACATCAATTGTACAATATAACTCGGCAAACAGACATTTGGCCAACAAAAGAAATCATGAGATAACCAAAAGGAGTCATACTTTCTAATCTAAGAAGATCCATTTGGTTTGAAAGAAATTCTTAGGCATTGCTAAAATTAAGCCAAGCACTTTTTAATAATAATATGTACTCCCAGGAGTTAAGAAAATGTGGAAAATGTTGAGATTTGGCAAAACATAATCAGGTTCAAGAAAGATTTCAGCCAATCAACCAACAAAAACATCTTCTTTGATTGTGGTCTTTTAGTCCCATTTAGAGTGCTAGCACTCTAGTCCCATTGCATTTACTTGAGGAGGTGCCACCAAAAGCCGGTAGCTTTCCAAAAGTAGCAGGATTCAAACCTTGACACCTGCAATATAGTACTTGAAAACGCAAGTAAATTATAAATCTGATTTATCATGACAAATACCCATTCTTATTGCTAGCCATGCAATTGCTTGGGCATTTGGTCATTTTTGGGAAGCTGCCCCCCACAGACTTCAAGATGCCTTCTATAACAATGCTTGGGAGTTTGAAAAAATGAACAAGTAGTCATCAATTGAACATTACCATTGGACCATTTTTGGATTTTGTGGGATTGCACTTCTTGAGTCGAAAAAAAGAACAAATGCTTGTGATTCTATTAAATGCCATTTGGTGACCTCCGACCTGTGAAAAGCTGAAATTCGACTTGGAGTGTGGAGAGAGTCCAGATTATTATGATTTTACTTGTCATTCAAAGGACTTCTTTAACACTATCCAAGACGAGGTTGTGAAATCGGACTGAAAAATGCGCCGCGAAAATAGTCTGTTTGTTGAAACGCATTTTTGGCAGTGTTTCTTTGCCACAAGGCACATGCGATTGGTATTTGGTGTAAAGCTGGCCATAATCTCTTCCTGGGATAAATCAATGTTAACTATTTTAGCTGCATCCTCAATGACCAAGTATGTTGCAAGCAATATGGCTTGTCAAGTGAAGGAAATTCAAGGAAAAATGTGGTCCGGCACCTTGATTTTGGGCATTTTTGGGAGGGAGAATTAAGACAAACATCGCAGTCAACTCGTACCATTCGCCAATTGAATTTTCAATAATCGGATGATTTTAAGTGAGCAGTGTTACAAGACCCAACAAAAGGAACATGTTTGGTTTAATTCGCTGAAAGCACTATCAAATTGGCTCAACACCACAATGCTAATTGCCTAGACAAGCAGGTAAAATGGAATAAATGTCAAAATTCAATGCATACACAGCGCAGTTTGGCAGGGCATGTTGTCTTTGATTTCACCCCATTGAATAACGTCAGTTGTGCATGAACGCCTTCACTTGACACGCCTTATAAGAAAGTGACGCCAAGGCCCATAACTTTGCTGGACGCGCGCCTAGTGGCCTTTGGGAACTTCCTAAATTGAATGTAGGTAGTTCTGGATCACATCAATGCCTAGTTACTTATATCATCTTAAAGACAACGGTTGGAAAAGCTTCGGAAGATAATCAGAAAAAGGAAGGTTGGGGTGATTTTGTTACTAAGTCGCTCAAAGGACGGCAGACTGGGGAGTGACCAATTGAAGCTCGAGGGGCGCGGTCACCGATGGCCATCTTGAAAGCACCGATGGGACATTTTGAGCTCATTTTGCCTTCGAAGTGTACATTTAGTCAGAGTTAAAATTGCAATGTCTGACTTTCAATGGAATTTTGATAATTCGATCTGTTTAACGCATTTCACAGGAAACTATATAGACAAGTAAATCAATAGTTCTTGGGCTATAAAATCTGTGGTTTAAACACATGGTAGATCACGGCGAATGAAGACTATAAACTACAATTTGGGGTTCATGATTTACTGAATTTTAACTTCGGCGGTGTCATTGAGCCATCAACTCTTGCCCTGGTCTATCTTTCACTCGTCGCCCAAGCTTGGAGTCACCCTGGCCATTGAGTTTTGTTTTTCCACGTGCGTTTTTCACGTTTTCCTTTGGATGTGAACAGCAGTTGACCGCGTGGTTGGTTGATTGAGTGTGGCTTGAAGCTAGAAGCGAACAGGGAATCCATCCATCCGATCGGCGGATTGAAAGTGAAAAAGAACGGGGTGTTTGGGTGGCGTTTATGACCCATTGATTGACGACCGACCAAGTCCAAGCAGGCCGTGATCATCATCATCATCATCATGTTGGTATTGTTCGAGACTCCGGCCGGCTTTGCCGTGTTCAAGTTACTGGACGAAAAGAAGCTGCAGAAGAGCGAAAATTTGTATCAAGACTTCACGAGCGTGGACGCGGCCAAGAAGGTGGTCAAACTGAAAATGTTCGAGAAATTTGAGGATACGACAGAGGCCTTGGCCTCGGCTACGGCCTCGGTGGAAGGCAAGATGTCCAAGGGCTTGAAGAAATTGCTCAAGAAGGTGATTTCGCAAGAAGCCAACCAGAATTTGGCCGTGGCCGATGCCAAATTGGGCAACGCCATCCAAGACAAGTTGGCCTTGAAATGCGTGTACGACTCGAAAGTGGGCGAACTGATGCGATGCATTCGCTCGCAAATGACGGGTCTGATCTCCGGATTGCCCGAACGGGAAATGACGGCCATGTCCTTGGGTCTGGCCCATTCATTGTCCCGCTACAAGCTCAAGTTCAGTCCCGACAAGATCGACACCATGATCGTGCAAGCCGTTTCGCTCCTCGACGACCTGGACAAGGAGCTCAACAACTACATGATGCGTTGTCGAGAATGGTACGGATGGCATTTCCCTGAATTGGGCAAGATTCTCACCGACAACATCGCTTTCATCCGATCCATCCAACTCATGGGCGAGCGCACCAACGCCCACGACACGGATTTGTCCGACATCCTGCCGGAAGACGTCGAACAAAAGGTCAAGGCCGCGGCCGAGATCTCCATGGGCACTGAGATCTCCGATGAGGACATGCTTAACATCAAGCATTTGTGCCAACAAGTCCTGGAAATCCAAGAATACCGCACCCAACTGTATGAGTACTTGAAGAACCGCATGATCGCCATTGCCCCTAACCTCACGATTCTGGTCGGGGAGTTGGTCGGCGCTCGGCTCATCTCCCATGCCGGGTCCCTTCTCAACTTGGCCAAGCATCCCGCTTCCACCGTCCAAATTTTGGGCTCCGAGAAAGCGCT
Source organism: Tigriopus californicus (assembly GCF_007210705.1). NCBI lineage: Eukaryota > Metazoa > Arthropoda > Copepoda > Harpacticoida > Harpacticidae > Tigriopus > Tigriopus californicus. The sequence continues at coordinate 6,182,500 of NC_081440.1, read as the reverse complement.
CTTTAAAGCTCTCAAAACCAACCACGACACGCCCAAGTATGGTCTCATTTACCACGCGCAAGTGGTGGGCTCGGCTAGTGCCAAGCTGAAGGGCAAGATCTCGCGGACATTGGCCGCCAAAGCCGCGCTGGGATGTCGCGTGGACGCTTTGGGCGAAGAGACTTCGACCGAACTCGGTCTGGAGCAACGCGCCAAAGTAGAAGGCCGGATTCGCCAACTCGAAGGCGGTCATGCCCATCAAATCTCGGGCTTGGCCAAGAAGAGCGCCAAGTTCGACAAGTACGAGAACAAGAGTGAGGTCCTCCAATTCAAATCCGCGGGCGACAGCACTATGGCCAGTTCGACTAAGCGCAAATTCGAAGACTCCCAGGATGAGGCGCTCGAGGTCAAGAAGATGAAGGTCGACGAAACAGTGGACGAGGACTCAAGCCCGAAGAAGAAGAAAAAGAAGAAGAACAAAGAAAACGAGGATAAAGAGGCCAATGGAGAGGCCACCGAAGCACCGGAGACGCCCAAATCTGAGAAGAAGAAGAAAAAGAAGAAGAACAAAGAAAACGAGGATAAAGAGGCCAATGGAGAGGCCACCGAAGCACCGGAGACGCCCAAATCTGAGAAGAAGAAGAAAAAGAAGAAGAAAGCCGACTTGGAGAATGGTGCTAATGGCGTTCATGAATAAATCCTCCCTACGGTTACATTCTATTCTTCCTGTTCACATTTCCTACCGAACCCACAGAATTGACATTGGTCACATAATCATGAGAAGTAACTATGATGTAAGCGAATTAATGATATATATTGTCCAATGTTATTTTGTAAATAACAACACCACCTTATGGGATCATTTGAAAAAAATGCGCGTTTATGTTCACCATACATAGTTTTACATAGAACTATCTTTTATCACTCGTTTCTAGAATTGAACGAAATCGGATTATTAAAAGATCGCAAAAACACGACCCGGATTGTAAAACCAGACGGGATCGAGTTATCGATCCGGGTAAGGGTCAGTTCATATAGGAGGGTTGAGAAGCGATTAAGGTCACTTGAAATGCGTTCGTTTATCACAGATATATATTTTTGGTCGTCACTCACTCGCCCATTCAGAAATCGTCCATGGTTTTGAGTAGACTGCGGTGGCCCAACTCATCCCCCGATGCTCGAGTGATAGTCCGATTGGCCTGCCAACCCCGGACAAAGATGATAAAAATCACCGAGCAAGCAATGGCAAACAGAAAAGCCGACGTGCAAAACATGTGCAGATCGATGATGTCCCGGTCCGTCTCATTGATCAAAACCACCCATTCCGGATGGGACTCATAGGTGATGGTCAATTGAGTGCCATTTAAACACCAGTCTCCGGGTAATCGATCGGGTCCGTGGGTATGAAATTGAACACCAGATCGAGGTGAGTCCTCAACCCCGGGCAAACTGCAGTTCCGGTTGGGTCGATCGCCCGAGTTGAGATCGCGAATCAACTGGACGGGGGCCGTGACCGTCATACAAATGTCTTGGATGGTGTTCTCCATGAGTGGACCCACGGATTGGGCGGGTAGCCAGAAACTAACCTCGGCCACCATGGCACTATATTGGGGTTGGATGCGATGTAATGAACCTAGCGCAATATCACCGTGGGCCAAAAAAGGACCCGACCCCAAAGCCGGGTCCGGCGTGACTTGAAAACTTTCGAGCAACGAGGCAGAAATGGGCACAAAAAGTGAGATGGTGCTCAAGGCAGCCGCGGTCGAATTGGGTTTGCCGGTGGAGGGCCCGGCAGTGGGCCCAGCCGAGGCAGGGTCCACGCAAAATTCAAGCTGCGTGATCTTGGCCAGGAAATCGTTCCAGCCTAAGGCGTCTTGGTTCCGAATGTGGACCCCGAATTGAATGGAGAGAGCCAGGGCAAACACGGACAAGGCCATGAGGAACAGACTGACCACGAAACACACCAAAGGCGGTTTGCTGGCCAAGCAAGTTCGGACCGACATCGGAGCGACTTCGCGGGGAGAGACACTCACAATCTGGGAGGATGCAATGCAGTCAGGGGGGATAATACGGCCACCAGACTCGATAGAGCAATGAATCAATGGAAGAATGGATGGAGAGTGTCAACCAGAGACCCCGAGACAGGCTGACAGGTGGTGATGGTGGTTCGCTGTGTCAATTTGACCCAATTTTAGCTCGAGTACCCTACGTACCTTTCATTTGAGGAGAGACACGTAGTTCGTTTCATGGAAACAGTGTCGCAAGATAGATTATTGTGGAAGGTGCAGGGCGAGCGGGACGAACATCAACGGGTAGGACAATAATGGGATGCCTTGGGTGTGCCTGTTTGTATTAGAGGCTGGAGCTGAAATAAAATTAAATGTTCATTCTATCTTTTTGAAAGACGTTGAATTCAATCGAGGATTGACCTCTTCAATTTTGCTGGTTCTGAATGCGTTCCGAAAAATTAGACATTGGCCAAAATTCCAGTACCTAGGAAAATAAATTCCAAAAAGAATTGCTAAGTAGCAAAGAGGCTCCTGCCAAGTTAGATCCAGTAGAAGTGGCTAGCCTTCAAAGAAAGTTGGATTGGATTCAAGGTAGAATTAGGGCCTCAGGTGAAAAAGGAGAGTAGAGTGGGCCATGAGGTTGGATCGAATCCGAAGGCATTTTGCTTTTATGAAGACCAATTTTCAAAGGTATAATCTTCACTCTCATGCACGCAAAGGAAACCAAACGCGAGTGTTGAAACTTTATTTTATGGCTCTGTATTCAAGAGTGGCTGGAAAGCAAGTTTCCGGTCACTCTTGATGAGAGAGAACAAGTTCCACACGTAAAGATTTGGCTTTGAGTGATTTCAAGTGAAAATCATACCTTTGACACTGGTTCTCATAGCAGAAAACTAGATATTCAACAACCGCTTCTCTCTTTATATGAAGTTTATTCAAGTTCGGATTTCCAAAAATCTATTAGGTCAACACCTAAAACGCGTTTGCCATTTCATCATACCCTCTATTGTGAGGGGAACCTCAGGCAAACCCTCACTCTTCTCTTCAAACTCGACAGGAAGAAATGGCAGTGCATTCAAAGTGTCTTGACCATATGGGCTTTCTTCCAGCCTTTTTTGCACGCAAAGAATGCCCGCGCCATTGAATAAATAGCTATTTTCTTATGTAAACTCGAAGAAGAAGATCCCACATTCTGTATGACCCAGGAGTTCTTCAGGCATGGAGAGGGACTGTGTGTTTTGGACAAACAACCAAAGGGCAATGTACTTGTTCACTTATGTAGGACAAAAAGCGTGAGTTTTGTACTTAACTTTTCTTAGGATCAATGCTTCCATTTTTTGCCAACAAGTTATTTTTGGTGATTATCTATAAATTGAAAATTCAATTCTTGTAATTAAATTTCTCACAAACAGGCTAGGAACAAGACCGTTAAAAATATTTCATTCATTTGGAAAGGCATTGTTGACAAGTTTCTGGAAACAAAATGTTTTTGCTGGTGGTATTAGTGCTCGCCACCCATCTTGGCAAGGAACTTGCAGCCGCAATTTATTATAACCTTCATAAATTTGAGTCAATTTTGGGAAAACAAATTGTAAGATTGAAAATTTCCAGATTTTTAAGAGATTTAATTGGACATGAAATTGTAAAATAAGTTGCAGATGTAATATTAGATGCTTGCATTTACATTCTATTATTCATCTTAAATAACTCAGTTCATCTTCAAAAATTGGAATGATTGAAAAGGTACAACTTTTAGACGCATGTGACAGTCTGCTAAAGTTGATTGTGATTTTATGAATCTATTTTGGGAAACAGATAATGAAACAAGTGAGGACAATAACTATTCAATTAGTATTTATTCTCCCAAAGTTAATCCCCAAATCAAATAAAATCATTTCTACAATCAAAGTGGTAAATCTTAAACTGGCTAACCCTGCATAATTGATTTGGAGAGAAGGGAATTGGCCTATGATATAGTGTAGCTGAGCAGTCTGACAGGCACAAAAACTGTTCCTATATGTGGTTGGTTCAAATTAGAGGACCCTCTAGTTCAAACTAAAGATCAAACTACAGTGTTGACAGTTTTAAAGACACAATTTTCCCTTTCTTTTATATACTGTTTGATATGAAGGCAAATTTGTCCTTGCTGCCCTCCTGAACTTGCACGTGCCTATATTTTTGTTACTCTATATTCAATGTTTTTAAATGCAAATTTATGTGATCTTTTAAATTGCTGTCCCTAACAACCACACTTATCTCCAGATTTTGGCCAGCCCTACTTAGGCCTTGTAAGTTGCATTGGAAGGACACTTTTCAATTTTCCATTATTGGGCATTATTGGCAATATTCCAAAACCTGTTTGCCATTTGAAGGCTCAAAAGACCTATTTCATTTGCCAAAAATGTTTTACTCGCCCTCATTATTTGTCAAGAGTTATCAGCAGGGCTTGAATCATTGCCAAAAAGGACCACGTTAACATTACCGCTACTTTTTGGAAAAAGGAATGTGTTACCTACCATTACCAATACCATTACATTTGCAGAAAAAAAGATGGCCTAGAACTGCAACAGCAACATTTTATACAATTCTTTAATGTTTAGTAAAAATGACGTGAAACAAATGACATATATGCGAAGATAATATGGTACAAGGATTCAAAGATTAAGGGTTGTTTGGGTTAATTTTTTTTCATTTTTACTTAGCATTTTGACAAGCATTTTTTCATTTTTTTTTCATGGTTTCAAAAAAGTTAACGTAGAGCAAGTGAATTTCAAATATTATGTTAGGGCGGCTTTACACTACGATGGAAAACCAGGATTGAATCCCGTTTGAGGATTGAAGTTGGACTAGTGCTGGGGCGAGGCCAGCAAAGGACTCTAGTTTTTCACTGTACTCAAGTCGAACAAAAAGACTCCTAATGCGAAATTTAAACCAAACAATGAGATCTTTTTTCACAAATCTGGACTTGGGTCTTTTAGAAAGGACTTGTACTCGAGTCTGGAGTCGCCCTGGCACTAGTCCTCCATCCTCAAACCGGATTCAATCCTGGTTTTCCATCGTAGTGTAAAGCCGCCCTTACATTTGGAGGCTAACTTACCAATTTCCATCATTCAACTAGAAATGTCATATGTCACAGAAAATGTAGATTTATAACCTCGTCGCAGCCTCCCTTGATTATATATTTGATCCCATCAGTAGCAAATGAGTCACTGCATTTCAGACATAACGTACTGAAAAATTGGGAGGATACCTTTATACATTTTTTTTTTCTTTCCTTTGTTTATAAAGGTAAGAGTAAGTAATGGGAGCGCTAAGACCCCATTCCATTACCAAGCCGTTACTTTTTAGAAAGGTAACATTCTATTGAAAAACCAATGCGTTGCTTAAGCCCTGGATGTCAAAAGCCCTTTTAAGTAGGGTAAATACATCTTTTTTATTATTTTGCATTTAAATGCCTTTTTGATATGTCAAAATTTTCTTATTTACATTATATAAATGTCCTCTTTTGTTACAAATGTGTTAAGAATTTTGAATAAGCTTCAAGATCCTTTATCAAATTGAAAGGTAAGATTATGAGATGACCAAAAGCAGTCATGCTTCAATATAGAATCTACGAAGATTTATTTGATTGATGAATGTTGGTTAATGATTGCCGAAATCAAGGCAAGCAACCAAACCAAAGAAAGTCAAAATGTACAATTAACGTTTGAATTTCATAAAAAGTGGCGAGTTTCGTTGATAAAGGCTCAAGCTTTTTAGCTCTGATCTTTCCTTTTCCGAATACACTAAAACCAAATAACCATCCTGTTTGTTAGCCGCTCCATGGATATCAAGATAGGCTTTGATGGATGTTGAATGGTCGGTCACACAGCCCAATTAATCAACAATGGCAAAAATTAACTTCTACCACTTTTTGTCACCATTTTCTCCGTGGTGGTCACAAATGATTCCTCAGTGGCTGCAATGCAAGTAAAACAAAAAATAAAAAGCCTCTCCATAATCCATGGCAATTATTGGCTACACAATACAGAAATCGACTGAAAATTGCTCAAAGGCGATCTTTGCCCTCGCTGGCTGTTGTAGGTCGTCTTTTTGGGGTGTTTTCGCCCCTTCGCCTCTTTTTTCCGTTTTCCATTGACTTTTTCATTTCTCCAACTCTTTATCATCTACGTAGCTACGTGAGGCTTGAGTGGATCAAACTAGATCAAACCAAGAAACCAAAAGTACGTTCGTTCACCTTCACATGGCCACCATTGTTCCCATGTCCCCATACATGCATGGATGGATCCTCTCTTTGAGCCTCTTTCAGGCCCCCAAATCTGGCAACCGTGTGTACAAACATGTCTGCCGTCTACTTCAGACGTACGTGCTTCATGGAGCTGAATCGGCGACGAACGACCCGATTCAGGCCTAGGCCTCGGAGCCCAAACAGGATGGGCAGGCAAACCGGTTCAGAGTGGATGGATGCCCTCTGACCAAAATACTCCACCAATAACAACGACTCCTGTTCCTTTACCGCTGTAAATACTACCGTAAAGCATCGTTTCTGGAGGTGAGGGTGACAAGCCAGAAGTCCACAATGTAAAGTCGGTCGGGGTCAAGCCCTAGATCGAAGATCGGGCAGGAAAGTCGGAAGAAAGTCACACAAACACGTTGTTGTTGTAAGAACGACTCCACAGTCCACAACGTCACTCCGATCACCTCAGGCCATCGGATTGCGTTGGGCGGGATTGCTTTTGGAGCTAAACCCTAATACATTTCATCCCAAACATCCGATCATGTGGGCCTCGAAACTGGGGCGGCTTCGGCGCTGCTTTCATCCCGACTCAATCCGGACTTTGACGTGTGAGTGATGCTAACCCTACGACTGGCCAATCGGGCCTAACCGTAGCATCACGGCCAGTCAGATTGATTTTTTTTTCTTTCCATGTTTCTTGGCAGCCACTCCGGCTGTTCAAGCCAATGTGGGCTTCATCGGGTTGGGCAACATGGGACAGGGCATGGCCATCAATTTGATAGAAAAGGTACGGACCCTTGTCTTGGATTGGGTTAGTCCATTAGATTGGATTGGATTGCTGATGACGGGATTTCTGCTTCAGGGACATGAGGTGTTGGTATATGACGTAGATCCCTCAGCCGTGGAGGCCATGATCGCCCGTGGGGCTCAAAAACAGGGCTTGCCTCGGGATGTGGCTGCTCATGCCGATCACATTGTCACTATGTTACCCAACAACGACATTGTGCGTGAGGTTTATACGGGTCATGACGGCCTCTTGGGCCAAATCCAGCCCCAAACCGTACTCATTGACTCCAGTACGATAGATCCGGCCGTGAGCCAAGAGATAGCCGCAGCGGCCAAGGCTAAGCAAGCCATTTTTGTGGATGCCCCAGTATCCGGAGGTAATCCTGGACTGCTTGTGATTTTATTGACTAAAACTGGGATCGCAACGGGCGGGAATGTTGATAGGTGTCAATGCGGCTGCGGCTGGAACGCTCACATTCATGGTGGGTGCCGAAAGTGCCGGGGATTATGAAAAGGCCAAGGTCATTTTGGATGCCATGGGTCAGAATATCACGCATTGCGGGGAAGTGGGCACCGGTCAAGCGGTGAAAATCTGCAACAACATGCTCTTGGCCATCTCCATGATTGGCGTGTCCGAGACTATGAATCTCGGCATGAAGTGAGTTCAAAGCATCTACAGAAACGGAACCATCCCCATTTTTTCCCAACGCATTTCATCTTTCTCTTCAGCTTGGGTCTGGATCCCAAACTCTTGGCTAAAATCCTCGGGTCTGCCACTGGACGATGTTGGTCAGTGGATACGTACAATCCGGTGCCGGGCGTGATGGAAAACGTCCCCTCTTCCAATCACTATCAAGGAGGCTTTGGCACCGCCCTCATGACCAAGGACCTGGGTCTCTCACAAGATGCTGCCACTCGCACCAAGAGTGCTACTCCCTTGGGATCATTGGCTCATCAGCTGTACAGGGTAATGTGCAACTCGGGATATTCGGGTAAAGACTTCAGCTCGTCGTACGAATTCCTCAAGAAAAAAGACTGAAATACCCGCACTTCGTCGATGTGCTATTAGGAAAATATTTTTTTTCCTGAAATGACGAAAAAAAAAAATTACGCGTAGAATGCGTTCAATATCATTTATTTGTTTTCATATCGAAGGTCGTCTGAACATTGGTGGAACGGCATAAAATGTGATGGTGCTCTTTCGTCGGGGGGAAAATATTTGTCATAGTTACTCGCCACACAGCCAAGCGTGAAATGGAAATCCAATTTCCTTTCAAAGTATTACAGTTCGTTGAAGTCAGAAGAGTGATGTGTCGGGAGGACTCCTGGTGACCCTAGGACTTGTCTTGCTCCACCTTTTGATCACTCAAAGATGAAACAGACTCCTCCGAGCTTTCTTTGGCAACTGAAATTGATAGGACAATTTGAGTTGAACGCGAGTGAAATGGGGAGGATTCAAGTCGCCATTGTTTTATTTACCCGATTGGATATTTGCGTTTTCTGTCCCAACTTGAGACGAGTTTATCGTAGAAGCGTCGCCTAGATCGGATTTTTGGGAACCTGCAGCTAGCAGTTTGGGCAACGACGTCGTTTTGGCTAAGGTTGAGGGTGAAGTTTCATCTGTAATTGTAATATAACTTATATTCACTGGAAGTGAACTTATGGGTAAACGGTGGTGGAGGAAGGGATGTGTACCTTCAGATGACGAGGATTCGGTGGATGCTCTTTTAGATAACATTGGATTTGAAGCGGAGAGTTTCGGAGCTGTGGGGCGCTGTTTTCGGGCGGGATTCCAATGGTAACAATAACAACAACGATAGGCTAGAATGGATGAGGCACAAAAAAGAAAAACATTATGATTACATTGAACAAACAGCTTTGTTCGAATGAAATGATTGCATTTACTGATGTTTTTCTTTTCCTGGAACAAATAATTTCCGTTGCATTTCCCTTTGTTTACTTTAGAATCTGAACGTTAGAATAAAACGGCAAACTAATAGAGAGAACTCATTTCAAAATGGAACGACGACCTACTTTGACATTAGCGTTTGAACTTCTATGAACTTCCTACGTCTGACGTCAAAAGTTAACATCACAAAGTTGTTCCAGGAGGAAAACTGTCGAAAAAAAGAGCAGATCCTCTTATCGCACACTCACTCACCTGTGTACTCGAACTCTTCTTTAAGAGCCATTCCATTATGGGACGCACATTGCTTGCATATTAGGGCAAACCGATTGGCCGGTCCATCGCCCACCAAATACTCAACCATTCGGTCCATATATCCTCGTTCCCGAGGCAAAACTGGTCTGGGCAACGGAGGACCGGGTGGTACATCTAAAATCACAAAAAGGGGGATTCGTCCATCGAAGTCGATCCCTCTCGTTGATCCATTGGCCATCACTTACGTTGGTTAGACCGTTGGGTTAAGGTCACGGGTGTGAAGGGCTTGCGGTTTCGATCCGCCGCTGTGAACGAGCCGTTCACGCTCATATTTCCTTGATCGGCCCGCGAGTTCGGGACGGAATTATTGGCCTGGGGTTTGGCCGCTGAGGCGGGGCTATTGACGGGCCCAACCTGGGGATTCGTCCCTCTTCGCCGCAATTCCATGCTCGAGGAATCGAGCGAAGCGGGCTCTAGGGTGTTAGCCCGGGCCACCGGATTAGGCCCACGTGGGGTCGGCGTACCTTTGAGCGGCGTGCCACTCCCCAAAGAGGGCATTTTGGACGTACTCACTTTGGACGCAGAGAACTAGAACCAAACTCAAGCGAGTCAATGACCACGATGATATATAGATATAGATAGGTCCAGGCCAAGTTACCCCGGGTTTGCTGGCGGTCAATTGCTCGGGGGCATATTTCTCCAGGATCTCTTTGGCTACTTTGTAAGTCTCGGTCTCCATGACCTTCTCCAAGAGCGTGCGTTTCTGGACCATGAGCTTTTCGAGCTGGATCTCGTTCCGGCGGATCTTCCGGTGATACCACCATGTCAGCACTTTCCGCACCAAGAACAACCTAGGGTTTCAACCCAGAAACCAAGATACATCGTACATCAATCTATCATGAATCATTCGACATGGTGGTCGAGTAGATCCCATAATCAACTCTTACAATATTGGAGCGATGAGTATCGGGATCCATAGACGGAGCTGCGAGTGCCAATCTTGCCAATCCGGATGATGGTAGTATTTGAAATAGGCCACCCCCACCCCCAGGACGTACAAGACCGAGAAGTAAGCCACCAGATAGCCGATGACCTTGCGTTGCGAGGCCTGCGTGTTCCGCTTGAACGATTGGATGGACCCGATTTGGCCTTGGATGGCCTCCAACACCTCAGGCGTGGATTTTTTCTTCTGCCAAAGAACCAAAGAACCACCGTGAAGTCCGATGGACGAAAGGTTAACTATCTACCTGGAACACGATCTCACCCAAAACCGCGAGAGTAGGATCCCCATGATGCCCGCAATGATACAACGATTCACTCACTTCAAGCCCGCAACTCCCAGCGGCCCATCCTAGCTTGAAATCTCGTAATGGCAATGGGCGGGTCGCTGGCTGGTTGCACTTGCCCAGGATTGACACATCAGACCCACGAACAACCGTCAACGAATCCAAGTCAACGACGTGTGCGCCAACTCAAAGCCTAGAACAGGAGACACTGGCCAGTCCATAATGCTACTGCCCAAGAAAGAGAGCAGTTCAGAAGGTTCAGAAGGTTCAGAACGAGAGAAGGACTGGAACAACAGTTCAATCAGGGAGACGATCCACAATATGGACGGGAATGCCAATCGCCTCGGGGGCATTTAGGGGTTCAAATGGCTCCTTCAAGTTGATAGTTGGTTTGAAGTTTGAAATAACTTATGTATGCCCTGAGAGAGTTATGCCAAAATTGATTGCTCTGAGCGCATTTCGCTCCATGTGTTTTTATGGTGAAGGTGGTATTTGCCACTTTTGGTAGGCATGACACGGTAAGGCCTCGGAATAGAGTGGGAAATTCAAATTTAGACGGGATGGGGTGCCAATGCTGATGGACTTAACTGATGGAATTTTATGTTTAAGTTTAAGGATGGGCCAAAATCCTTCTTATTAATGATGAGTTTCGATGGACTCATTTGAAATGCGTGGAGGTATAAGTTTTGACCTTAATAGCACACAGCAATATCGCTCTTTGAGAAAGCTCACGGCCTTGCGGTTTATTCACTGAGGAAACATGGATGAAGGCCAATTGGCCCGGCTCGAACAACCCTCCGCAGTCCGACTGCACAACCCGATCATATGGTCCATCCATTATTATTCCTCCTCCACCTTATTGGTGTACCCTTTGGTACGAGGGAAGCCCATCCAAATATTAGTAGATCCAACACAATTGTTAACTTGACCCAAGTGACGACATCAATGATTTGGTATTGAACCCTCGGGAGCATCAATCATGTACTATTGTTTCTTGCTCCAAGTACTACACGGCTGGCCTCAGTGCTCCCAAGAGTCATTGTGAACTTGATCCTGTCTTTCGTCTTCCCCATTGAGCTAGTTTGCCACTCAGCCCCTCAGATTTTTGCATTGCTCGGCATGGGCTTGGCCAGAGTTACGTTGGATCGTATTGAGGAACAGCATTGGGATCTCCGTCGACAAATCTTGCACCTACAAACAAAGGCTTCCATTGACAGAGAAACGCACAAGTTGATAGAGTTCAATTCCCTGGTTTCCCTGGAGATCCTCATCAAACAATACGCAAATTTCCAAGTGCAGATTACGAGTTGTCGGTGAAGAAGTAAAGGAATATCTGAAGATCTCCATGGCTGAGAGAGCCCGAGCAGATGCTTTAGGTGGAGAATCTTCTTCATCCGATGATGAGGATGCGTTTGAGGAAGAGGAGCTCGACCCTCGAATTCAGGTAATATCAACATACGACATTTGTATCTAACATGAATTCAAGCCAATGAATCAATGACTCGAATTAACAATGTTTCTCCTCGTTTATACAGATTGAGTTGGAGAAGCTGAATAGCTCGACGGATGTGATCAACAAGCTCGAATTGGACTTGGAGGTAATTGGGGGTGAAAATGCTCTGATTGGCCAATGGATCGTACTCAGCTTAAGCTGGTTCGTGGGAACTGATCTAAAGATCTCTTTCTCATTTTCATTTTTTTCATCGTGGTCGCTGTCGCACGCAGGAAGCACGCTATCAATTCCGACAATTGCTCAATAATTCCACCCGTCAACTGGAAACCTTATCCAAGACCCTAGGATCGGCTGTGGAACGTTCCCGGTGTTACTATGATGCTCGCATGGAAGCCCGCAAAGCCTTGGCCGAGGCTCAACATGCGGCTATTCGCTTCGAGAAGGCCTCGAGTGCTCACGAGGCCGCCAAGGAAATGGTCACTCTGGCGGAAGAGGGTTACGCCGAGAAGGGCTTGAAATTCGATTCCGCTTGGCAAGAGATGTTGAACCATGCCACAAATAGAGTAAGTCCTGGTTGTAGTTAGTAATTTAAGTTGGGAATATTAAGCTTTGTGCGTCATTTTCCAAGCAAGTTTCTTGAAGCTGCTGCTTTTGGATAAAGGCATTGGTTATTTTGAAAAACGTTAAAAGTATCAAAACAGTTTTATTGTTGTCAGTGACGGAAACGTTGATCAAACCTTACCAGAAGAGGATGAGGAAAGGTTGAGATGAATCTGCGCAACCTGGTCAATAATGGTCAATTAGAATGACACAAACAGTAGAAAATAACCCCTAAAAATGACACTCAAATAGCGAACAAAAATTCGGTAATGACCTTATTAACCTGACCTTAAGCAATGTCAGACTACGAAAGTAAAAAACGAAAACCCTAAGAAATTGTAAATGGCATCACATCAAGAATTCATAATTGCAACAAATCCGCCCATCTTTGGATCAGCAAAAGGACTAGCGTTCTCTAT
>NC_081440.1:6140573-6168765 GCF_007210705.1 Tigriopus californicus | reverse complement strand
TTTTGTTCAATAATTATGCCAATAACTGACATTCAAAAATTTCAGCGGCAAAAGTTTAGGCCTTACTTGGCGAGAAAGGTTTGGTGATCACAAAAAGGTGGCGTTTCCTTGCTTTAGTGTCCTTGAGTAGGTGCAGTCTTTTGGCAGAACAATTAGCCTTTTTAAGTCCCAAAATGGAAAACAAAAATTGCCAAAAATGGCAAAACAATTGGCAAATGAGCCCAAAAAAAAAGACAAATAGTTTGGCAATTGAAGCCATGAGTGGCAAATAATTTGGCAAATGAAACCATAATGGGCAAAAAGATTGGCAATTAAATCAAATTGCGAGAAATTATGCAAGTAAGCAAAATCAATATAGTATTTCCGAGTGAGTCTTCACGGATTAGTTTTGAATTAGTCAAATATATTTCATTTGATAGCTCTTTGACTTGAACATCCTACCAGCCGAATCACTTCATGGCATAAACAACTCTGAATGTTATCATAATCTATGTAAACTAAGGTAAGGGGTAAATGCCATGCGAATTGTCTAATTTTTGTACATTTTTTTGTTTCTTTCTTTGTTTGCAGATCTGAAATTCTTAGAAAACCCCTATTTAAAGCGACATGGCCAATCAGTCTGAACAGTTTTCACAAATTTGCTCAATTTATCTGAAAAGTGACACACAAACAAGAAAAGTGGCTAATTGCAAATCAATCTGTTTTGGGCTTTGCTACTTTGCTGCACCCGTAGGCATGTCTTTATTTGATTGGTTCTCCGTCTGTGGGTGTGATTGAAGTTTAAAGGTTTCCATCAGAAAGTTCGGGGAGGAGAATCGGCCGGGGATCTCTTTCATACTGGGATATCAGGCTAACCTCCCTGAAACTTGAAGCGCATTAAGTCAATTCTTGATCAAGTAAAGTAAATCATTTCCCTGAATCAAAATGCTACATTATGAGTAAGCTTACTTTTTCCTAATTACATTCATGAAAAGAACCCCGTAAGTATTTTTGGTGCTGAATGTTAATATGAGACAACATCAATTATTGTAAACGAGTTCAATTCTAACAAACACACCTGATTTGTAGGTGTCTTACAGGTTACAAGTATAACTCACAGGATTATAAGTAATAGAGAACGCTAGTCCTTTTGCTGATCCAAAGATGAGCGGATTTGTTGCAATTATGAATTCTTGATGTGATGCCATTTACAATTTCTTAGGGTTTTCGTTTTTTACTTTCGTAGTCTGACATTGCTTAAGGTCAAGTTAATCAAGGACACTGACCTACTAGACGTGACATTGCATATCGAAAAGATAAGAAAATATGATGGCCGGCTTCTCTGTCCTGGCGAGGCTCATACCTTGGCACTCATCAATCAATGTAGGATAACTCCAACCCTTTAAAACTTCCCACTATATCCTTAATAAGAGCGTGAAGTGTTTTGCCTGGCCAGTAAAAAGATTGTAACCTTTTTCATTTTTTTTATGGACCGAAAGGAAATGTTGCGTGAAAGTTTTTGATCGAAAACGTAAAATGTAAATAAGCTTCATTTTCATTGTCAAACCCCTGTAAATTTAGCCTCTACTTACTACGGGTTATCTAGCAAAGAGTCCGATTGTTCAAATTTGATGCAAGTACACTCATTTTAGAACTTCAGTTCTGCCTTCACCTTTGCTGACATTTTTTTGTACAATTCTTCAGAGACAATTTTACTGCGATCTTTCAGGTGAATGAGTCGGAGAAGGAAAAAGATGAGAGTGCTACTCTGCACAAGAAGAAATACAGGAGCTATCAAAAGTCCCAATTACGAGTTCAACTCATCGAAAAGACCCTGAAGAGATCCATTAACAAGTCGAGGTACATAAGTCTCTGAATGGAAGACTGTATTTCCCACTTCTATAGCAATCTGAACGGCAGATTCTGACCTTCTTCAACTTCGATCCAACTTCTTCTTTAGGCCCTATTTCGAATCGAAAGCCAAGTTTAATCAAGTGCTCGATGATCAAAAGCGGCAAGTCGAGCTCATTGAAGAAACCATCCAGATGACTAAACTAGGGTATGCTCAAAGTTTGCGGGAATTGGAGAAAATTAGTGAAGAAATCCACGAAAGACGACAAAAAGAGAAAGCAGACAAATTGGTCGAATTGGGACCGAGGGGCCAAGGAGTTGGAGCGGAAGAAGGCCATGCTTCCCAGGAACACGGAACTCAGGGCCAGAACCATCCCATTAAACGTTCCACTTCCTACCATCGAGTTCAACACCTGGTGAGACAATTCTCCAGAGGTAAGAGACGTTGCTTGTAGATGTATGTCAAGGCAAGCTTCAATCAAATTTATTCTCTCCTCCTTTTTCTCAGAGTCTGCCAAATTTTCTTGCACGGAGATTAAAAACTCATCCGAAACTAATTCCAAATCCAAGGAAACTTCGCCTGATTGCAGCAAAGACGCCTCCAAATCTCTTTCTCATCCCAGCTCATCTGAGCCAACCATTGGACAAGTCAAGGTAAGATTTTAAGATTCACTAGGAGAATATACCAAATGCCTAATAGCTATTGGAAACAATCATGTATGAATAGATCATGATACAGTGCTCTAAGCAAGCAGTCACAAGATGAACTATAGCATAAGGGATTATCTAGGGGAAATTAGGCAGAAGGCACAATGTCCAGAAAGGCAAAACTCTTCTGCGTGACCAAAGGTTCTTGGAATCAAATAAGAAAATTTGGCAATTCATTTTGAGACCAGTTGCTATCAGATTGACTACAAAGATTTCCCTCGAAGTGATACCGTTAGCCATGAATTCCAGGGGTAAGGAACAAGAAATAACAAGAAAAACAAGACCAAAAGGTTTCTTAATAAACCCTTCTTAGCCTTCTGAGAATTTATTCATTGTTTACAATTACTCGAAAGCAAAGCGCGGTTAGGTAAAATTGACAAGTAAAAAAAAGTAGGTCCAAATGTTGAAAATAGTGCTAAACAAAAGAGAATCAAAATAGTTGAGTACACACAAAAATATGAGTGATGGTGCGGAATGAGCATGAAAGCAACGCCACAAAAATACATTTTAACTTCCGATACCCATCAGACTCTTGAACGAGGAGAAATAAATAAAAAGACGTGTTGTGAAGCCAGAGGGAAAAAGATCCTCGGATCCTTGACTCGGAGAACGAAAAAGTAAAATCGTGAAGAACACTTGAAGAAAGGTTTGCGGACCTCTCGCTCCAAAAAACCATCAAGTGATCTTATTGGACTCATCCCTAGCCAAAAGAAGAACGTCATCCGTAAAACAGAGATTACTGACGGGTATTATTAGCTTGTTAGATATCTTGAAAAGTTGACTAGATCAACTCCAATTCTTCTTACATCTTGCGTCAAAAATTGTCAACTTGCACCCTTTACACTTCCGACCGCTCAGACCAAGCCTCAGTGACACTAAACGGATTAATGAAAGGGGTCAAATATATTTCTTCTTCGCAATGTTGCTCTTTCCTTGATAATTTTGATTCATCTTTTCCCGGATGTACGGTACAGCAGCTTCGCAATGTTGCTCTTTCCTTGATAATTTTGATTCATCTTTTCCAAAAGATTTGTGAGTTTTGGTCCTTAAAGTTGGTCGATCGAGACCACTTGAATGTATCTGGAATAATTCAGAGGTATGATAGACGAACATACGACTTTTTCATAGACATGACGGTTGTAAAGTAAGATGACTTGGGTCATTTTGTCGGAGGGTTGAAAGTTGAAACCATCAAGTTGCTCATTCTAATGTCTCAAAAGTGGCCAATGTTGACAAAAGGCTCGCCACTCACAATTTTCTAGAATATGAGCCCTAGGAGAGACGATGGTTGCAAATAACAGTTCACGGTAGATTCGAAGCAAAAGAGCCCTCAAGGAGTTTTGAGTTGTTCAAGGAGCGGACATTACGTACGTACATAATTCGTATTTTGAAAGACGTCGTCCCTCTCTTAAATACACTGACATCGTTTCCTGAGCATGGTACGGTGGGCAAAGCAGAATCCCTCACTCAAAACTTTGGTGGAGAGTCACTCAACCAAAACGTTAGAAAACCCTGTTATACTGATTAAAGAAAAAGAGCAAGAATTTGGTGTCTTTATTTGCATTTTGTTTAAAGTAGGATGGCAAGGCAGAGGCAAGGCTAATGCCTAAAAATACGTATCTTTTTCGTTTGCAAATTTAAAACATTTAGGAATGAAAGTAGGCCGTAAAATCGTAAAAAACGTTTCGATAGACACATCAAAAATGACCAGTTACAAACTGAGTGTAAGCTGGTTCAGGAGGTCAGGTAGAATCCAAATGCTTTTTTCTCTTATGCGAACTCTAAGAGAAAAATGAAACACCCAGTTGGGCCTTTTGAGATTGATGGGGAAGCCATTAGCAATGTAGAGACTAAGGCTAACATGCTTGGAGATCAGTTCTCCAGTGTGTTTTCAACCCCACTGAGTTCAGATCATTACTCTGAAGATGAGTCTGTTGAGATTGACAAGGTTAGTCAAGTTGAGCGTTTAGATGATCTTGTTGTTACATTTCAAGATGCTTTAGAGGCCATCAGGGACTTGAGACTCTCGAGCTCTCCTGGTCCTGATGGTGTGACATCTCAGTTTCTGCTGAGATGTTCACTGGTTCTTGCTCCTGTTTTCTCGTACTTGATGTGTCTGAGAAAATCATGAAGTTCAAATTTGTAGAGTTTTTCGAAGTCCATGATGTCCTTCCTCCTAGACAGCATGAGTTCGAGCGCATTTTGGCACGGTTACCCAACTGATTGAGCATTTAGAGCAGGTCATTGAGGGACTAGAGAGACATGAGTCAGTTGATGTTACCTTTCTTTATTTTGCCAAGGGCTTTGATAAAGTAGATCATGGGCTTTCGTTGAATAGACTTCATGACATTGGGATCCAAGGCAAGGTTCTCAATTGAATAAGACGCTTCATTCAGGATAGGAAGCAAATTGTTAAGGTCGAGGGATCCCTTAGTGACATAAATGATGTCAAGTCAGGTGTTCCCCAGGGCTCCTCTATCTTAGGGCCCCTCTTTTTTATAATATTCGTTGCCCTGCTTCAAAAGCTTAGTATTACTACCAATCTTTCTTCTTATGTCAACGATGTAAAGTTAGTTTCTGGTAGGAATGGCCAAGATTCCAGTAGCCTTGCAATGGACTTAGATCGAATCTACTCATGGGTTACTGAGAGTAATATGGCCCTGAACGGAATGAAATTCCGCTCAATGACGTTTGGGTCAACTCCTTTAAATACTCCACTCGTAGATAATGGAGGTAAAGATATCGAGCAGGTCTCATCTATGAAAGATTTAGGTGTAGTCCTCCAAAATAATGGAAAGTTCGATGAGCATATTCAGTTGAAGGTGGGTAAAGCTTTTCAAATGTGTGGATGGATATATCGCACGTTTAAGTCCAGAGATAGCATCACGATGCTAACTCTGTACAAGTCGATTGTCCAACCACATCTTGAATGAGCTTCACCCATTTGGATTCCAATGAGTTCAGCAGGTTTACAAAAGGTCGAACAAGTCCAAAGATATTTCACTAGGAACATCACAGGAATGAGACATCTCTCCTATTGGGAGAGACTAAAAAAGTTGGGACTATACAGTGTTCAGAGAAGGTAGAAAAAGGTGTCTGGTACTGTACGTCTTCAAAAGCATTCATGAGCTCTGTCCCAACCCAGGATTTAGGGTCAATTGTAGTGACCGTAGAGGCTTCACATGCGTTTTGAGAGCACCTTCAAGCCCTCGATAATCCAGGCTAGTTCAAACAATGAAGTCCAACTCTCTTCTTTCTCGGGCTCCTTCCTTGTTCAATTTGCTTCCCTCTGATATTCGTAGGGAATACGTAGGCCTTGATGATCCGGTAGCATCTTTCAAGTCAGACTTGGACAATTTTTTTGATAGCATTCCAGATCAACCTTACATTCAAGGACTAGCTCGGTCTGCCAACTCAAATTCGTTGGTGGACCAAATATCATATAAAGATTGAAAGATAATAAGTAGACGAATTATAACCCATCATTTTAACAGTACTGGGGATTGCATTCTCTGTAGCGGTTAGAAAAGCCTGTGAAAAACCAAACCAAAAAAAAACACTAAATCAAAATGGAATATCATTTATTTACGATTCATATTTTGGTTCATCTCAAGCATAGGGAAGGGTATGTGGTACAGAGTGTTGCGGACAGAGCAATGTTCTGGCTTGATAGAGATTCTTAACTTCATATCGCCTCCCTGAAAAGAAACAAAAGAAAGTTATTAGACATTGCTTTGCGTGCGTCACAAACGAAGAGCTATAGCCAGGTTGTGGTACTAGACATACGACATTGAGCACGGATTGGAAAAAGATAGATTTCGCTCGCTGGGTAACGCCTTAAAAGCACAGGAAAAAGTAGCAACGCCATTTCAGTCTACGATATGCCTCGAAAGCTGTCTTCATTTTGGACGGATCAGCTGGGCTAAGGATACCTGAAACCGGAGGGTTGAACATTGCAATTGGTGAAATTAGGCCCCTTTGTGATAACAATATTTCAATCGCTAAAACGTTACAAGGGAAGCAAGCATACGGTATGAAATAATGATCTGAGGGGAAAACTATAGTTTTATAACAAAATGTTGAGCCATGTTAGTTAAACGAATCTATTTAAAGTTTCTGATTGATATAATATCAAACCTAGAACTGTAGCATTAGCTCATTATGAATATAACATAAGGTGTACGTTTTGCAGTCAAAGGTTAAGACTTGTTTGGCTGTTTTCACTAATAAATCTGTCAAGGAGCTTTGACAAAAAGAAAGATGGCCTGGCTCTGCCAATGTGTAATGAAGTGTCCTGACCAATATCATGGGTGACTACTACTGACTATACTGTGCACTGAGTACTCTGAGTCTGGTTAGTCAAGATCAATAGCTCAGTGCAAACTGTTCTGGCGGAGCTTTCACAAAGTTCTATTATTACCAATCATTTTCTGCTTGATACAGGAACTGTGAACTGAAATTTTGGCCGAAAATAAAATCATTTAGAATTAGCTGTGAAACTAATGATCAAAAATCCATTATGAAAACCACCATGCAACAGTACCTGGAGTTGAGCCACATTTTACTGTCTATTGGCCATTTGATAGTTCTGAAGTTTAGCACAGGCTGTATTATTTTTTCAAACACTTATCCATATGTCAGAGTACTAAACATGGTGAAACTATTTTAATGCTGTTTAACTCCAAGTGTTCTTAGTACTTTCAGTTTCCAACTGAAAATGAATTGATATGGGTTCTCTGTCAAGAAAACAGGGAGTTCACATCTTCTCCCCCAAGGGCTCACCTCCTTTAGATATCCATAGTCTTCTAAATATCCATGCATTGAGTAAGAAAGATAACCCACAAATTGATGTATTGACTAGGGATAATGATTGGACGAATGTGTACTACATAACGAAACCAACCGTTAAGTGTCGTTTTGATCTACCGTACATTAGAAATATTCTGTGAGTGATAACATACATAATGAAGTCATGAGGAAGTGCTCCCCCAAAATCACGATGCCCCGAAGACGTCCAACAATTTGAAGCCTTGGTCTGCGTCTTAACCACATGTATTTATGTTCCTGTAAACACAGACACATGGACCTGAATTAATGAGTATATATGGTTGCACATATTGTTCTTTCCCAAGCTCATTTGATGCTCGGATTCCCAGTTGGTAATGCCTACGCCACATCTGGCAACACCAGAGTGAACCAATCCATGAATCATGATCAATACATCCGAGAGAAACACTCAGGCACCAACATATTTGTTCACTTCATTTTGGAATCCGTTCAAGATTGTTCAAAGCATAAAATAGTCTCATGTTCATTTGCCAGGCTATCTTTGAAAACCACCTGAAACTAAACCGGTTGGGCTGAAATTGAAAAATTACTCTACTTTTGACTGGCATTTCTTTGGTTTCAAGGCCTCAAGGAATCTTGTGTTGCATTGGTTGCTTGTTCTCCAAGACCCTATTTGGTTTCGACCCCCATTATCGTGCCCTTCCTGTCCTTCAGATGTGTTTTGAAAGTAAGAAAGCTATTTTACCTCAAATAACAACATACCACGCTTAGGCATTCTGTTCTCAACATCTTTCGTTTGCCTTGTGCTCGTACCATTACGACTTCTACATTATGAATAGACTTCCAATTGACGTCAGATGCACGAGGCTCCGTGTACACTCCATTTACCAGAATAAGTGAAAACATTGAAACGAATTTAGGTTTTCCTTTGTCGACACAAATATTTTTCTCTCCTGTTGTACAATCACTTAGTAGTCAAAGCCTAGATTGTTATGTCTTTAAAAAGGCTTTGATTCAAATTGCTGAAAAGCTCATACCAAATGTCGAGGATCTATTTAATGCGAGGTGCATGGCAACTCAACTTTTCCGACGGAGAGCGAAAGTAATGAATCGCACTTTGCTAAATACCACGTGCGATCCTTCCATTTTAGCAAAGAAAGAGAAAAGAAAATGATTGATGAGTAGATTTAGAGAACAATTTGGTACATTGCAAAAATAAGGCTCAGTAGCTATGTGTTGTGTAATACAGCTGGTTAGTTACGAATAGAGGCAGGTGGCCTGACAAGTTCGTGTCAGTTTCACTTTTGTCCCGAATACAGCCAAAATATAAACTTTGGGATGGCACACTTTTCCAAAAGAGACCTTTCTTTTGATTTTTTCCGGTGGAGTGTCATGTTTCAAACATGACTTTTCTTTCCCTATTCATTTTTCTGATGCCTCACTAAAGTCACGCATTGACAATGTTAAAGGTTATTTCCACGTTGTCATTTGTCGAGAAAAACTATCTCAAACTTTAAGCCGGCTCATTAGTGTTCAAACTTGAAACTTGACGCTTTATCTATTTTCTATATTTCGCAACTTTGGCCCCCCTCAACTGGATCATCTTTTTAGGAACCTATCATGAGATAGGAGTTATGTGGTAGTGCTATTTTTGTGTTCTTCTAGGCCCCACGAATGTCAATCTTTAATCTCATGCTCTTCGATAGGCCTCCTCATCCTCGTCGTGCTCTTCCTCATCTCGTCTTGAGAACCCAATCAGCTGTCCATCCAAGATGGCGACTGGCCCCACTCAGACTGAATCGCAGGTGACGTCCACTTCCAATTCTTCTACTGCCAGTCCACTTCCATCTCCCAGCTACGAGACTTTGGGATCGGACGAGGATGATTGGCAAAAACTGGATGTCTCAGGTCTTACCAAGGATTCTTCATCTGATGAGGATAGTCATAGCGAGAGAAAATTAAATGCCCCAGTCCATTCTCCATGCAAGGGAGACGCAACGGTCTCGGCCACCCTCAAAGATCCGAGGTTAGCCCAAGTCAAAGAAGAATTCTCAAGTCTACCCTACGGATGTGGAGATGACCTGTCAGATGCAGAGAGCCTTGCCAGGTAATTTACGGCTAAATCCTGGTTAATCTCACTCGAGTATCCTTCGTCAAATACCTTTATGCGCAATCATCCATTGGTCTTGGTTGTTGCATAGAGTGCGGTAGGTAGCTTTCTCTTGCCTAACAAGCTTAAGTAATAGATAATACGTGGACTTCGCCTTCATTCATGCCACGTAATCTTCAAATGGAAATTGCGGGAATGAGTAAATAGCTAAAGGTCAGGAAAATCAGGAAGTAGCATAATCTCTTTACTCATGAACGTCATTCCTAAATGTGCTGTAACTGCGACACAACATCCTCTTTTTGTCACTGAGTGTCATTCAGGTTGTGTCATTCCGTCAACAGTTGTTGGCTTTCTAACTTTTGGTTGAAAGTTTTGTCATTCCCTTAAAAGTTGAAATCTCACTTTACTTTAGCAAACATGTTTATTTGTTGATGAAATTGTTCTGAAAGGGGAACTTGGTAATGTCTTTCATGCGTCCATCTTTTAGAAACCTCTTTCTCCTCACACCCAGTTTCTTTTGAAAGGCTTAAATTTTTTAAACGCTTATTTGGAACACTGGCTTTGTGTGTTTTCGAAGTGCTAATTATCCAATCCATCTACTGAAAGTGGATTTTCTTTTATGAAAACTGTTTCTTATAGGTATAACATTGACTCTCATCGGTCATCAACTCAAAGAAAACAAAAATTCCTTTTTGGAACCTCCATTTTATGCCTCTCTGCCCACGCATGGCTGGAAAGTACGAGAGCCCACTCAATAGTGAACAAAAAAAATACATTTCCACCCATCAACTTTGGCTTTTGATTGTTTTAAGTGAAAATTAAAGCTTGAAAAGCTGTTAACACAGACTTTTTCAAGTTTATATTTCAAAATGCATGGATGGTCAACACCTTAAAAGCCCCCATTCTTCTCTTCAAACTCGTTAACAAGGAAATACAAACTCGTCAAAATCCATATCAACTTTATTCAAGCCTCATTTTTATCACCTCATGCAAAAAAAGTAACGGCTAAGGAAAGAATAGTTATATTTTCAAAGCAGATGAAAGTGAAAGAAAAACTGACGAGGAAAGTCAACTTTCCAGTTCCAAGGTAACTTAAGGAACAGTGAAATTCTCTTCCGCTGGAAATTTCCTGGGTGGTATGTCGTGTGAGAAAAACTAATTCGTCTACACAACTTGAGAGAAATATGCCAAAAAGCCCCCTATATTGCTGGAACGGCAGAAAAATGACCCGGATCGATAATGAGATCCTTGCAACAAATGGATTTTACACTCGCAATTTCTGGATTCCTTTTCCTGCTGTTTGAGATATTAAAGGGGCTTTTGGTAAATGTACCCTCAAGGTGTATGAACTGATTGTCGGATGTATGTACGACTCGAGGCAAATAAAATACGTATCAGAACTGACGTCCACGAGGTTCGGGATAAGATTTTTCCACCTTTGTGAAGTATCCAACAAGGCAGGGTTTCGCAGGTCAATAAATAGAACATAAAGTAGTGACTTCCGCGCTGAGAAATGTCCATATTGTGCTACTAATAAAGAACAGATTGACAATATTGAAGCGTTCCTCGTAACGTAGAAATCGGGGGTTTCTGCATATTACGTTATATTTGATTCTTCTTCCAGTATGGACATGCTAAGTGATGAACAAATAGACCTATTGATCAAAGGAAAAGTCTTCTCGCCCAGGAGACGCAGTTTAGAGCCTTCCAGCAGTCAAAAGGCGTCTACCATATTTGAAAGAGGAACAGGAGATCACACACAAGGAGAAGATGAAGAGCAAAACTGTCAAGAGATTTTCGGTGTTAAGAAGAGCGAGACAAACGACAAGACGTCGGAAGTCAAGAGAGGACATGTGGAAACCTGGGGAGTAAATTTGAACTCTCCATAATGACGACACCCTTAGTCATATACATGTGGCAACCACTTGAAGCAATAATCAAAGTTCTACACGTACACCCGTTCATGGTTGGTTGTTGCTCAATATTTACCAATAATAACGCTTTGAAGACAAGCATGTTTGGGAAAAACGTTTTTATTTCCCGTTGTTGAAGCAAATTCAAAGAGTACAATAGCTATGTCACAAAACTGACTCAAAGTTGGTCATTCTCGTCTAGAGCAAGATCTTCATTTCTTTTGATTAGTGTTCTTCCTTGGCAAACTTGGAGCTGGATGGACTTCAAAGCCAAAGTGCAAGCAAAGAGAAGATGATGTCAAAGCTTCCACAAAAGGCGACACAGGAACGAAAAATATGTCAAAAGATAGTTGATGCGTTCGTACGGAATGGGTTTGTATGAAACAAAACGTCGATTAGTTTCATTTAATGTTCGGTGGAACATGGGTGGCGATGTGATAATATTTATGCCCGTGAGTCATCACTCGAGCAATGTGTCCGAAAAGTTCCATCCATACGTCTTCCACATTTTCGTTCCAAGCGTTCTGATCCTCCAGATAAGGGCGGACCGAGTGACAGAAAATCGTCCCCATTACTCCAAAGTAATCATTGGGGATCCCAGCGTGACGATGGAACTTGCCCAAGTTCAGGAGGTATTGATTACTCTGCAAAAAGAACATTAAAAAAAACTATCATTAGGGTATACACTAGCAGCATGGTATGCATACGTAGGGGAACAAATGAACGGGTCCTTTGATCAGTCATTCTTATCTGATCGACCAAGATGAAGTTTCAGTTAGTGCCGTTTCTATGAAAAGAAAAGAGAATACAACTTCATGGTCATGTTGAAAGCAAGACAGATCTTAATTTACTGATACCTTGGGAATGGACGCCGAGGTAAGACTCGAATAGCCACACTTTGAAAAGGTCTGAAAAGACCCATCACCAACACTACATACACTATACTATAATTTCGGAAGTGCTCACTCTCAATGTTATCTAATCATGCGAATGAATCTCCTTTCTTATGAAGTTTCGGCTTCTCAGCAGCTTCTCACTGATCAAAAGACCCTTGCGATATGGCATGAAAACTGGCCCTTAAATCAAGAATAAGCTGGCTGTCGTTGGGGGAGACCCAATTTCTATTTGGGCTTGGTTACCAATCGCTTAACGACAACTAAATTTCATTGGTTCCAACATTGCTCGTTCAATGAAGCAAAAAAATGACCCCCTCCGCCTTCAACAGGAAATTGAGAATTCCCCGGGGAGGCTCCTCCATGTCCCAAAAGTATATCATGAATCCCCCTTTAAGAGAACTCCCTGTCCTTGGTCTTGAATAGACCATGGCAACTGAAACGTGGCCTTTCAGTCAAGCTGATTCATTGCTTGAAATAAAGGACATCCGCATGCCATCTGTTAAAAAAATCTCTTAAAATCCAGTAGACGCCTTTGCGTCGAGTTCAGCCTGAATACTCAATCTTAATGGATATACTCTATTTGTTCACAAGAACGATAATACCCGATTCGCAACATGAAGGAACGAATACATTTGGCATTGAACCAAACACATTTCTTTCGTTCGCACTGCCTTTCTTCTGTCTCTCAACCACTTCTAACGAGATCTAGGCCAGAGAGAGAGAGAGAGAGAAGCACGGAGTAATAGGCAACTTTCAAGCCTTTTGTGTGTAAAAAGGGCCAGGGATAACCACTCTAGCATTGAGCCAATTTTGATTGATTTTTCTCACTCACTTTGTCGGCGTTCTCCAATCTGGCAATGACCTTTTCCACCACTTGCATGACTCGTACTGCGTGCTCCTGGAGAGCCCGTGAGAGCCGGACGTCTTCTTTGAGAGCTTCCACCGGAGTATCGCGGAAGTGGAAAAAGAACTCTTGAGATTTAGGATATTCTTGGAACAGTTTGAGAAACGTATCCGCCACGGAATTGCTCATGCCGCCTTTGGTTTGCGATCCGCCCCCCACGAAACTGAGAGCTTGGCCCATTTCCGAGTAGATTATCTTCCATGATTCCTTGAGCAACAGCTTCTGCTCCACGCTCAAAGACAAAACATCTACGGTTGGGATTTCTTCTTTTTCTTCTTGGACCATGGAGGCATCCAATCTATTATCGCCTGGACCCACGGAAATATCATCGGATTTTCTCGGGCTTCCCGTCATCCACGTGGGTATGAAGCGTCGTAGCATGATGGAAGGATGTGAAGCTTGAAAGATGAAAAATGTCCCTCGGGAATACCGGTGGTAGTCTAAAAATAAATTAGAGAGAAAGTCGAAAAACTATATGTTGTCGAGAGCTTTTGAAGAGAAGAAGGCTTCCCAGTATTTCGAGTTTCCTTAAATGTACTCGTACAACTTGCTTCAAGTGCGACTTCTGAAAAGACGAAATGAAAACACTGAGCTCACTCCTGAAACCGGAATGTAGCTCGAGCATGATTTCTCCACTAGGATATATTCTCACGAGGCTTAATTTAGAAAGCAATTCTTGATTCATCGATTCAAGGCCAATTTGATATTGAATCCAGCCTCAACAACATTGGGAAGAAATGTGATGTTTGACATTGAACAAGAGCTATGAAATCCATTCAATACTACATAATTGGCATGTGGAATCTAAGCATCTGAAAACTTCACTGAGTTTTGTTTTGGAGCTCTGCATAAAAGAATTCCAGACTGATCTCAAAATTTGCTTGAAAAAAATGGTAGTCATGGTTTCCAATTCCTTTAGTCTGCTTTGGTATCACGAAGTCTTGACAACGTATGATTTACTTGGTATTTGTACATGATTTAAGTACCCATCCACAAGACGATAAAAGATCGGGCACTTTTCCCCTCATTGTTAGGACAGAATATCACAGATCGGAAACTAATCCAAGACAGATCTCGCTCTATCTTTACATTATTCGTTTTTAGGTGTCTTTGACATAACCTTGTGCTTGTACTTCATTGGGATATTGGACGAATCTCCCTTTGGTGGTGTATCGATTAATACCACACCACAGTAAAGTGCAGGCCTGGTTATCCTTGGCCTTTAAATGTTTCTTGGTTCATGGAAACAATACAAAATCACCATGTAATGTTTTTCTGTATGTCTCACTTAGAACTGATTTAAAATTGAATGGATTCGAATGTCAAATCAAACAGTTCATATTATGAACCAATTGACATTATGATGATCAAAACATCAAGCTATGGTCTGAAATGAAATAATCATTATATAACTTTCAGGGCTGAAGTAATTTTTGATAATTAACGTACATCAAACAGATATCAAATCATGTGTTTCCATTACTATACTTTTCCAAAGGAACACATGGTAGGACTTGAAATTTGATTAAAACTTCAAAAAATTGAATTATTTATGATCTTTCAGTGTTTGTAAACCTGCATCTTGTTTTCCCGTCCACCTAGAAGCAACATTAAGGGCTTTTTTTTTACCGTAAGCGATTGTTTGAATATTTTCCTGGAGCCTGCGTCTGGCTCCAAAACTTTTTGTTGAGACCCAACAATGTGTTTTGACGTACCGAATCAAGGCATACGAAACTTTTTCTCTAATAGCAATGGGCAAATGCAAGAACGATTTGTTGCCTTTGAGGTGTTATGAACGAAATGGAAGCCGTAAACTCGTCATTTTTCAATCAAATGAAGACAATGTCCGTTGAAAACTGAGAAAATAAGTCAAACTTTGCCGTCATAAAAAGGTTTTTAGCTATTGAGAACAAATGAAAAAAAATTAACGACTGATTCATGTTTATGATGTAACTGCTTACTACGATCCAAACAAAGCCCTTCATCCCGCAATTCCACGGAATATAAACCTCAAGGGTGTACTTCAACATACTTAGATTCCGAGCTACGTAACTAAATTCGAGCATAAATGTTTTTTAGATAAAGCCTTTCATCTTGCATCGTAAGATTAGACTTTGTGTAGAGGTCAAGTGATGCTATGAAGACGTCAATTGGCTCTTAAATGCTACCTCTACCTTCGTTCCCGCCTTGATTTGATAATTTAGGTTCAGGTTTCACGGCGTTTCATAAGGTCACTATGTCGATATAGCAAGCCTAAATCATTACATAGTTAAAATACACTTATGAATAAATTCGAACGTACATTTAAACGTACCTTGAAGCACCAATATCCGCTTCGGTTTGAAGTCGATGAGCAAGGATCGAGGAGGCACTTAATTATCGATCTCTAATATTTTATCAATGAAAAGAACTATGTCACGTGAGAGCTGGATTGCGTTACAAAGTTCTCGCCCTCCCGCATTATTTCGCTTTTATCAAAAGAATATATGACTAGTCAAGAACCGTACAGCACACACCTGTGACGAAGGAGAATAAATTTTGCACTGAGCCTACGAGGCTCCAAGTTTTCCTTTGATTCGTTCACGAGAACCAAATAGAGGACGACAGCGAGAACGACAGAGAAGGCCCATTTTCTCTCTTGCTCTCTATTCCGTTCCTCCTTCTCTCTCGTCAGTTCCGGGGCCTTAGGCTTTCTAAACACTCACGTTCTTCCACTACTTGCACTCGAACGATAAGTTCCAGATGGCAAAAAGACCGAGAAGGAATAGACGATCTCTCTTTTTTTTCACTGGGCGGCTCTCGTTACGGGCTTGTGAGCTTAGATGTTCATGTTCCTTCTACTAATGCGGGTGTCGGACTTTTTCCTGGAAGTCGGCTCCTCGCCCGCTTCATTATATTTAATCCCATTGAGATCATTGTAAAAAAATTGAAATTAGACTCCCTATCTTCTCCATCTTTCCGCAAGACAGGTGTCAGATATCAATCTAAATGCTCCCCACAAAGATACCATTTTCAGCTTGATTATGAAGCTGAACGTCGAAGAAAGACTCGCATGTTCACATGGCTCTTCTAGACGTCTCCTAAAAAGTCAGTGGACAGAGAAGAAATCGAGGAGAAAAATGTGCCCGCCTTTGTCCCCCAAGTCTGTTCGTCCAACCAAACTACTAAATTAATTATTTCAGACCAACCCAGTGACATTTTTTGCCAAGGCAGAGCCAAAACTTGGTCGAGAGTTTGAATGATCGAAGACGTAACTACATTTTCAGGTTCGACTCAAGAACTCTCAAACTCCTAATATATTGTTCAGAGCCATACCATTATTTTCGTGGGGTCATTTAGCTATGTAAATGAGTGCTAGAACAGTCTGCAAGACACCTCCCCACACCCAAAATGATCTTTGGATGGTCCTTATCAAAGTGGCTTTAGAGAGCTTACCGGTTTCTATTCCGATGCTGGGAAATGCACAAATACAGTCCTTCAATGTTGCATCTAACTTACTAAGCCCAAAATGAAAGGCAGTCTGACCCGACAGTCACTCGAGTAGTTGACATGCTAATATTGTTTTGTAACGTGAACGAGATGAATCGTATGTGTGCGTGTGTACTTAATATGAGCCCTTGCATGTGTATCTGGCAAGGATTTTATTTTCGTTTTTGATCCTGTTTTGGGAAAAGCAGATATTAAACCCCCCAATTAGCTCAATACTGATTAAATGGCGCTACTGGTGTGCATGGCTACATGCTTTTTCACCTGCAGCTCCAAAGCGTGCAATGTGTAAAGAATTAGGTGTTTTGTACATCGAACCAAAACCCTCCAATTAGTTCTTTATTTTTTTCTAGCCCGCTGTCAACTTGTTTTTTGACAAGACCGAACATGCAAATATTTCTTAACGCTAATTCCTCGAATGAGTGGCCTTTTCAAATAGAAAGAAATTTGATGCAAACGATCACATCTTGACCCAGAGATAACTTAAGTTTTCTTTTTAAATTAGCATTGGACCAAACCTGACAACCCAGATATACATCTGTATCGCAATATGCCGGTTAGAAAACAATTGTTAAATTTTTTGTGCATTAAATAGACCACCCACGACACTTCAAAATGTTTGAAGGGATTTATGCATCCTGGCGAACAAAAAATAAGTAGGTAAAGGTACTGAGAAGGAAAAGAAAACGTGCATAGAAAAAATAATCTCCTTTACGAGGATGAAATTTCGGAGTGAACCACAACCTTTTTGTCCTTCGCTTTAACCAAGTACCTATGGTCTGTGTGGAAAATTGGCCACCTCACAATATTAGTGAAAAAAGACTGCGTTATTGATCAGCTTGGTTTTGAGTGGTCTTGGTTGACTCCATCTGTTTTCATTTTCGAGCAAACTGATGACAGAAAATCCAATGTCTCTCATTGTGACATTCCCTCATCAGCTTGATAGGAGAAAAATCTTGTACGAGGATGGTACCAAGCAAATCAGGACTGTCAAATTTTCTCTAAAATAAAAAATATAAATATAAATAAATAAAAAAATATAAAAAACTCGATTTGCAACATTTTTCGAAATAGTCACTGTGCACGACAATCCCCTTATATGTACAAGATCTTCATCCAGTTGTCAAAAACATGTTGGAGGCCTGCTTGGCAGAGCTCTTGAAGAACCCTCTTCACAGCAAAATTAAGCTCAAAATTGATGGCATGTCTACGTCCAACAAGCTTAAACTTTAGCTGTGGGAAAAGTCAGATGTTGCAGGGTGCCAAATCTGGCTGTAATTGTGCATGGAGCAACACCTTGATCTTCCTTTTGGCCAAGAAATACCTGGTTTTCTGGGAGATGTGAGGCTTTGCTTTGTTCTGGGTAAAGTCAATTGGCACAAATTTTGAAGGGGTGTCTCAGACTACTTTACTTTGTATGCAAATTTTTTTAGAACCAAAGAACATACCAAAGCAAAACTGTATTATCAGAACTGTGAGATTTGGATCTTTCACATGAATTCAGTATTTTAGTGGTTATTTTAAACGCAAGATTTTCATAAGGGTTGTTCCGTTAAATCAGAATTCCTTCACAGAAGTACAGAATGTCTGCGGGTAAACTTTGAGTTCGCCTGCGGATAGAAAATGTATAAATGATATAAATGAGAAATATTGTGCTTTAAAATTGCAGGTTATCCTGCCTCCAATATGTACCTGATTGGCTAGCTTTAAAAGACTTTATTTCAAGTTCGACCAATCGAGTGCATTTTCTGAAAACTTCTGCCAATGAGGAAACACTTTTGGGATTTGGAAACATGAACCGACGAAAAATTGAAATTGCTGCAAAATGTGCAAGCGTTAACCAAAGAATAATTGGTGTTATTCAAATTGGCATATTCCTCTATAATTAATTTTACAAGTTTAAGAATATGTCTATTTTCCAACGGGTGGGCGAACTCAAACTTTAATTGGTATTTACTAAGGTCAAACTGTTTTCCATATTTCTTTCTCATTTTATTTCAGCAAAATTCTTATTAGTGTCCAAGCTTGGAAAAAATCTTGCCTCAAGCAAAGTTATAGTCAAGTGTGTACGTGGTTTGAGAATGTGTGCCATGAGGCTATTAAATAGCGAAGACGGCTTTGTGCTTGCCGTCTTAGACGTTAATTTGTTGTTAAGAATACACCATGCAATATAACTTTTCCTTTTCATGTAAATATTGTTCTGGACAGTGCCTTCCCCTTAAATGTTCCCTAAGAATGTTCCCATACCCCTGACCAGTAATGTTGACACATGACCTTGTCTCTAGGTAGATGTTCAGAAAAGGAGTTTCTACTCCCATAACTTTCGCTTTCTTTCATTTTTATTCCTTGACGCCTGTTAAGTGGAACCCAAGTTGTCTCAATGAACGAGGTGAGAAAGAACAACCCAATGTGGCATGTCCAAAGTGATGTGCAAGTGGGTGTTGCCACGTGAATCGAGTGCGGCAAACAGCTTGAAATGCCGTGAGTGTTGAACTTGATCAAACACGTCCAAAAATATGGAGAAGGAGAGTCCATCCAATGTAGGAATTCGTGTTCTCACCTAATTTTGTGCTGGGCTCGTGTGCTGAATTGTACATTAAAGCAGCTAAAGAAATAGCGTGTATTGCATAGAAACCTCTTGGCGTTCTTGCTTTAGCCAAACAAAAAGGGAGATACTTAGAATTATTTAGAGACTACTAGAATTTTCATAAGTTGCCCATACGTTGATAAAGCAAGCCAGAACTATGACGCGTAAGATGGCTTTTTTTAGTCAAAGCCTCAAAAATCAAGAGGTGCAGATTTTTGTCAAATAAGAGAGATCTTTCTAGCCTAAGACATGGTATATAAGACTAGCAATAAAGGTAAAAAAACTCGAAAACCATTCTTAAACTTGTTCTTTGTTTGTCAAAGAGGTTTCTCATCATATCCTTTCCAGCTCGGGTAAAGATACTGTACTATGCAAGGAAGGATGTTTGTAGAATCCGGCCACTTTGAGTGGCTGTCACTTGCCGAGGACCGAGTCAATAACTCTAAACAAAGGTCCATAGAGGCCATTGAGAAAGAGGATTGGCATTAGATGAAAAGCTGAGGTTTTAAACCGTTAATGACTGATTTAGTGCGCCATGGACTAAACTTAGTGGCCCCACGGGGTTAGGATGTCACTTGCCACGGCTTCACATGCCACCTGGTTCATCTGTCATAACTTGGGATCGTTCATTTATGAGTCTTTTTTCAGCCCAAAAAACATGGGGCCAAACAGAACATTGAAGGAGCCCGTGAAAGAAGAGGGTATTTCATTGTTTTGACAAGTCTGGATCGTGGAGGGCTCAAAAGTGTATTTATCCTTTATAATCACTACAATTGACCCTAAAAACTGGTTGAGGACAAAGATCATGGATACTTTCAAATCTATATAGTAAACGATACCTTTCATAACCTCTTTTAAGTACTGTATAGTCCCAAGCTTCCCAGTTTGTTTGTCCCACTACAGTAACTCTCCATTCCCACATTGTCCCACAGCTTTCCTTATTTGGCAAAATACTTGCTTTTTTAGCCTGGGTCTCTTTCTTCACCTTGATAAAAGCTCCAATGAATATTTTTTTTCGGACTTCCTTACCGCTGCTCGGATTGGAACCCCGCAGTTCAAGACAAGAAATTTATTCATTTTACTTAACTTTTATTTATATATTATTTGATCGACCAACGAATTGGAGTTGGCTGATCTGGCTAAACCTTGAATGTAAGGTTGATCGGCAATCTTTGTCAAAAACTTGTCCAAGTCTGACTTAAATCCTGGTACTGGATTAACGCCTAGATACACCCTACAAATATTTGAAGGGAGCAAATTGAACAATGAAGGAGCTCGAGAAAAAAGAGAAGTGGACTTCATTGTTTTAACTAGCCTGGATTCTCGAGGGCTTGAAGGTGCTCTCAAAACGCACATTAAACCTCTACGGTCCCTAGATTTGACCCTAGATCCTGGGTTGGGGCCAAGCTCATGGATGCTTTTGAAGACGTACAGTATAAGATACCTTTCGTACCTTCTCTGAACAGTCAGACCCAACTTTTTTAGTCTCTCCCAATAGGAGCGCTCTATCATTCCTGTGATGTTCCTAGTGAAACATCTTTGGACTTGTTCGACCTTTTGCAAACCTGCTGAACTCATTGGAGCCCAAATGGGGTGAAGCATATTTAAGATGTGGTTGAACAATCGACTTGTACAGTGTTACCATTGTGATGTTATCTCTGGACTTAAATGTGTGATATATCCAACCACATGTTTGAAAAGCTTTACCAACTTTCAACTGGATACGCTCATCGAACTTTCCATTATTTTGGAGGACTAAACCTAAATCCTTCATGGATGAGACCTGCTGAATGCCCTTACCTTCATTATGTAATAGTGGAGTGTCTAATGACGTCGACCTAAAGGTCATAATGAGCGGAATTTCATTCCATTCAGTGCGATGTTACTCGCAGCAACCCAAGAGTAGATTTTGTGTAGGACCGGAATTCTGACCATTCCTACCAACTACCAATTTTGTATCATCAGCACAGGAAGAGATACTGACATTACTACTACTGAGCTTCTGAAGTAGAGCAATGAAGATGATGAAAAGGAGAGGAACTAAAATTGATCCCTGAGAAACATCCGACTTGACATCATTCATGTCACCAAAGGATACTTCGATCTTAACCAATTGCTTTCTACCACAAATGAAACTTTTTAACCAATTGAGAACCTTGCCTTGGATTCCAATCTCATGGAGCAAGTTAACTAACAGGCCATGATCTACCTTTTCAAAGGCCTTGGCAAAGTCGAGATAACCTACATCAACTGATTCATGGCTCTCTAGTCCCTCAGTAACCAGCATTAATGTTAAATAAACATTTTTTTTCAGTTTTGCTTAAAAAGGAATCTTTTCTCCGATATTTTTGGGTAGATATGGAAGTAGGTTCTATTTTGCTTGCTTAAGGAACTATTAGTTCTTGAGATAAAATAAAAGTGAGTTGACCGAACAACGGTTTTTAGAATCATTCCGCAACAATTTGAAAAACACAATTTCAAAGAGCAATTTGATGAAAAAGGATGCATGAAAAAGTTTGCTATAAAGAAAACAGGATGTAACTCCTTGCTTAAATCTTAATTGGATGTCAAAAGTGTTTGAATTTTAACTTTGCAGAATTGAAAAGTTTCCCGGAAGAGTTGGAGATATATTCGATGTGTAATGATGCTTAAACAATAAGCTGTTCAATAATATCATCTTGATGAAGTCTCACATTTTAAAAGAATATTCCCTTGTTTCTTTCTTTGTTTGTCCCTCCTAGACAAAGCTGACTCTCTCCAATGAAAAGGACAATACAATTTCAATTTTTGGAGGCTAGTGACATGATCAATAAAAAAAAAAGCGAAGAAGCCCGCATGTGTTTGTTTTCATGTTCAACCTCTAATACTTACATGCTTTTCAGGTTTTAAGAGATTGAAATTCAATACAAATAAGAGATTAACAATATAAAGCAGAAATAAGTTAACATGACACTATCCATGAATTAATTAGTTTGCACTCAGCTCATCATGGAAATGAGAGACGAGGGTCCTTAATTGAAGATTCAGTGTTACATCTCATAACAGTACCCTTAGTTTAAAGAGCTGTGCTTAGATCAAGATCTGTTTGGAAAACTGTTTGCTCTTCTGATCAATTACTCAGCTAAGTGCCGCCACTTGCTAAACCTCCTACGTCTATATATTCATGGCCTCTAAGTTGGGATAAGAGAACATTTCAATGACAAAGGTTACACTCCTATTTTCCTGAACTGTTATAGATTTCCTATTATTAGATATAGGTCCTAAGACCTAAGGCTGCAGTCATTTTTCTTGCCATTATTTTAAAGTGATAACAAGAACTACTCTGAAAAATTACTGAAAAACACAACCATTCAGGTCCAAGAGGAAATCATTTGATGAATTAGTTGAAGTTGCAAAAGACAAATGCTGCTTGTTGAAGCCAGTGTTGAGGAGTGAGATAAAAGTGGAACAGGATCCCACCGCAAAGACGGTATTTCCAAATTTTCAATAGAAACCCCACATTCAACCTTTGGCCATGCAAACGCTTTCTTCTGGCAAATTACATTAAACCGGTTTGAGAAAGTTGTCCGAGCGCTTTTTCTGGTCTAGCATTTGGGCTAAGTTTTGGCTGGGTTTATTGGCTGACACACCCAAAACAGTGCTACCAAAGGGTAAACAGACGAAAACGCCTTAGCCATGCACAAACCAGTTGTTTGAAAAGTGGAAGAATAGAGGGTTCATGTGGTGATGATGGGGCTCAAATTTTGATTTCACCTTCAAACCCTCGTGAATCCAGGCTAGTTCGAACAATGAAGTCCTTCCCTCTTCGTTCTCATACAACATCATGGTGATATTCGCTTTTCGCAGGGAATATGTAGGTGTCGATCTTATAGCAGCAGGATTTAAGTCAGACTTAGACAAGTTGTTGACCAAAATTCCGGATCAACCCACTATTCAAGGGCTCGCCAGATCCACGAACTCTAATTCGATGGTGGATCAGACATTCCATGAATTGAAAAGTAAATAAGATATATGGCTCTTTCATCTGGAACTTTCCATGAAAATAAAAAGAATTTAAAAGTCAGTTTGGGTCCAGAACTAATTCAAATTATGGGCTGAGGAGCCATTGGAAGTATAACATGTTTCGATTCCAAATTTGGTAAGTTATACCACTAACCAACCCTGGTTTTTCTAAGTGCAGACAAAGTCTATCACATTTCCACAAGCTTACTAATTGAGCTAGAATTGGCTCAAGTTTTGTAAAACTGTTTTCTGTTACTAAAAAGCTGCAGGTCCACAAGCCGTGAAATGCAAGAATGTGTGGTAAATCGTGGAATTGCCAGCCATGAGTGGGCGGCCTATTGAGTGCTTTCTTTCTCTCTTATTCTAATACGCACTTCACAATGATATGTACATTAATAGTTGTTCTGACATTGATGACGATGCACATAGATAGAAAAGTCATGATCATTTTTTAGCATGCATAGTTGTTGCATGAAGTGGTGGTTTCTAAAGCACGCTGATGCTAACGCCATCATGCAATTGTTTGGGCCAGATTTTTACGATTGTTTGGACCCATACTTTGCCATTTCAAGGCACTTGAGACTGGGCATAATAAAAGCCAACCATCAATCCAATTCGAAACGATAGACGAACTATTGATATCAATCAAATATACGTTGCAGCAATACTTGGATTCGAAAATAGGTTGGTCCCAAGAGGACAAAAACAGATCACGGGGACGAGGGATAAAATTGACTTTCATTATTTAGTGGAAGTAGGGAGAGGTTTAACAACTCCCAAAAGTAAATGGATTTCTTGGCCTGCAGGTCATTAAATGCCGCCACTTGATGTTGCCCTATTATGAATGTTTTAACTTAACTGTCATGCGATTTCGGTCTTCGGAGCATGAAAATCATAGATACACTAATTGTGTAGAAAAGCTCCAAACAACAAAAAACATTTCGCATCACAGCTCATACAATACATTGCACGCCAGACTACTAAACTCTACGTGGGGTTAAGGGATGTCCAACCGTAATTTCATGTTTAGGCGCTTTTTTCATGTTCAGTATTTTAAAGGGAACATCTTGGTCAGTCCTTTGACTGAAAAATTTTTTTTATTGAAAAAGTTCTTGATCCACGGATTCGCCAAACAACTGTATTATTAACCTTTTGGCAAGTTTAATAACCTGCATGAAATTACGACATTTTTTGTTGAAATCACAAAGCAAGAGTAATGATGTGTCTACTGAAAGAATAAAGCATCCTTCAGGAATACTGTATGTTGCAAGGTCAACAAGATTCTCGTTAAATGGTTTGGGTTCAAATCCAGTTTGATTTATAAATTTCGCAGCTCCTACAAGTTATTGTCTATCCGCTAGATAGTTTCCATACTTTGTAAATTCGTTGAGCTTTCAATTTTCACCCAATGTGTCTTTGGCACTTTTTGAAGCAGGAATGACTTAGAGAACTGGCGATTTTATCCGAACTGCTTTGAGATGAAAGTCAGCGAGAAATTCCGCCTTAGAATGACAGCGTGTTTTGAAACACCGCCCACTCTGCTTTTTCCAACTCGTATTCTCTAATAGAAGCCTACTTTGGTTGAATTATTGTTATTGGAATACATATATAAATTGAACTCAACCAAAATGGAAAGAAATAAGATCTCAGATTCCGCTCACTTTGCCTCTGAAAGTCGCATTAATTGGGTACTTAACTTGAAATTAAAAAAAAAACTTCGCTCCCTCGAGTCATTCGAGGAAGATGCAAAGGCTTCCAATTCCCAAATTGATATGTCATATACAATACATAATAATATGCGATCAACTTTCTCTCTTGGGGCTTTTAGATGCCAAATCACTTATGCTGACTGCCCCGCCATTAACATAAATGGAAATGCAAAAGGCTGAAATAGTGAGCCACGCTCAGCTTTTCCTCGTCTCTATTTTCATCAAGCTTTTAAGCTCGAAATACTAAAAGCATACATTTTAGAATCACTGCTAGCGCACAGCATTCTTTTCAATGATATTGAATATGAATTCAAGTAAGGTGTACCCAAATAGCGTGTGGGCAGTAACGGCCACATAGGAGCGATTTGGGCCACTCAATTCAGTTACAATTAAGAAGGAGCAACAAAAAGGAGGAATGACTCTTATATCAAACAAACATTTCTTTTTTTAAAGGGTCTTTATTCAGTTGATTTTTGAAATTTTGCTTGGATATTTGCCTTTATGTTTTGCACGTCTAAGACTTTTGTCTAAAACAACGAATCTGTTTACGACGAGTCTTTGACCATAGAAGCTTTGAACCATCGAGCTAACTTAAAGACACTGAATCCGTTCAGGGTTCATAGGTTCACTAACATTTCATTGACGTTGATCGCATGGCAAAGCAACCTTAAATTTTAACAGACGTCATTTCGCCCACTTGGAAGCACAAATAAAACACGCTCGTCAAGTTTAAATTTGGTTGAACAAAGGGAAGACCTTCGAAACATTGCACATGGTTTGGGTCAATAGAAATAAACAAGGACAAACTCTGGAGATACAGCTAAAAAAGGAATGCAATCATGGATTCGATGCTCACCAAGTTGCAAGAAGACCCCCAAGGAATCAGATGAAAAATGTGAATGTCCTTAGAGAGAGGCCAGAAAGTTCAGGGAAGCTTGGCAAACCCAATCCTGTTGATACTATGCTCGATTCTTTTCCGGTGAACGGATACCGTATAAGTAAAGTACGATAACAACGAGGAGCTACGTGAGGGTTCCAATAAAACAAATATTGGTCCACCATATTACCGGAGGTTTTGGTGATGGAGCCGAGGCCTGTATTTTCTGACGCGTTGAACATTCAATCAATAATAATACTGGCACCGGATGAATATTAATCAGAGGACTGACTGGCGAAACGACCTCAAAGAGCGAACTAGGATGGTTTTTCTTCCACGGAAAGCTCTATCAAGCAAAAGCACCTTCCCAATTTTGTACAATACACGTTCTTGAATGTGGGATCCTTTCGAGACACTTATAACGTACTTGTTAAAGATGCCTTAAACAATGCACATTCTTTCTCTCGGGTTGCCTGGGATGAGCATTTCATTGATTTGTATTTTGAGTAGGGTTTCTTTAATAATGAATATTTTGTCGTTGAACGTACTCATCGTAGAAAACGTGGCTTAGAATTAAACCTGAGAAGAAAAAATAGGACAAATGGATTTGTAAGCATATAATTGATTGGATAGTTGACCCATGAATGATTCCGAAACCACTGTTGGTTGAGCTTCATTCCCTCTGCTTCGAGCATTGCGGAAAAGAGTACAGTCAGAGACGTGCCACACTTGGTAAGTGACCCAACTTCGCCAGGTAATCGATCAGAAGACATAAAAGTTTCGAAAATAAATTAAAATTGATGTAGTGTGTAAGAAAGAGTATTAATATGACAGACACCATTGAATATCTACTTCAAGAACACCACCAAATTTTTCTTGAAGACAACCAATTGAGTTGATTCATGGATAACGATTTTTTTTATTATTACTAATATTTCTGTTACTCTGATTTGTGTCTGAATCAGAATCTTAAGAAGATTTATTCACTAGAATATATAATCAACGAGTTGAAATGAACATTTATACCTATACACTACAAGGGTCTTTCATGATACATGTCAACATGTCCTAGACAGCGTAAATCACTCAACATTACTTTACTTTCTCTTTTGAAGCGCTTTAGTCCAACTTCAACTTGTTACTGGCAGTGTGCGAGAGAACAGTGTGACAGCTATATTTTATTGAGACTTACCACACTAACATAATACCAGGGTTTAAACCGTTACCAAAAGAAGTAACACGTTACCGTTGGTTAAATATTAGAAAAAGCAGCGCGTTTTCACTACCGTTACTGTTTGGGAACAGTAACCGTTGACGATTCCGTTACTTTTGCATTTTGTCCTCTTTCTTTTCATGATTTGAAAAAGGCTAACGTAAGGAAAGTATTCCTCTAGTTTTACAAAAGGGAAATCAGGGTTAAATTTTGAAGCAAACTTACAGGTTCCCGTCATGCAATGTTATACGTCACAGAAAACGCAAAATGATAACCCTAGTTGCAGCCTCCCGTGGTTATTTATTTGATCCCATCAGTAACAAGCAATTAAGTCACTGTATTTAAGACAGAACTTTAAAAAATCGTAGAGAAAAACCTACATTCATTTGTTCCTCTTTAACAAAGAAGAAAGTAACTGTAACGGGAGGGCTAAAACCCCGTCCGTTACTCATAACGTTGCAGAAATAAAGTTGCGCGTTACAAGTAAAACGTTTCTTGTGACGGCGTTACTCAAGCCCTGTATAATACTAGTAGGTTAAGTCCGTTGTGGATTACATCTGTCATGAACCATCTAAAACTTCAACTTCTTCTACAATTCCAATGCGTGAGCTCTTTGAGGAAATGACCGACTCCGTCTTGAGCTTTGTTTGGAACCTTTTTACTGATTCCTCGAAAATTGACAGCCAATCAGATCGGTTGAATTTCATGACGTAACCTCTACCTGGTGCGTCTCAGATTAGAGGTAGTAAGCTTGATAAATCAATCTTCTGATTCCTCCGTTTTTTTAACAGCGGCTGTTCAAGGGAGATTGGAAAAACAATTTCTTTGATCGAACAAATTGTTTTCAGGTTAAGGTAAGGTAGGATTGCACTGTCGAATGCTTGACGTTGCATTTTCCTTAAGGTTTGCTTCTATCTGTTGTTATCTTCCCAAAATTGCCCCAATTAGTAGTGCTGGGGTGAATTACGGGTGCTTGCTTGGACGAGGTAACTCGCAGCAGCTATGACGAGTTCCACACCCTGGCATCACTATACTCATTATCCATCCCAAGATTTGTGCAATTTGGGCCCTTGCAACCGAGCTGCCGCAGGCTTGCGCCGCGGCCTAGGCGCCCCCAGGCCCTTGCAACCGAAAGGTTAGGTCAGGTCAGGTTAGGTTAGGTTAGGTTA
>NC_081440.1:6138527-6140542 GCF_007210705.1 Tigriopus californicus | reverse complement strand
GTGTTTGAGAGCTTCCTTTTCTATGGAGTCCTTTTTTTGGCGACAGCGTCAAGTCATCAGAAATTTGAAACATGGACCACCCATGAACCACTGGAGTATTCCAGTGGTTCATGGACCACCCGAACTTCGTTAATTTAGATAACGCGTTTAACAGCTGGTGAGAATGATGACGTGGGATCTTGAATTTAGGAAACCAACTAAGGTGGCAATGGTCGAACGCCTGCCATGACTCACTTGAAGATTCATGTAATCTCCTCTGATGATCATTTGTCAGCCCTTGTTTTCAACGTTGGAAGATTTCTCCCTAATCTTTTCAAACAAGAAAGACCAACCTTTACCTTGTTCACATGGAACGTGCTTACCGCAACCAATCGGTTGAATTGCTCTACCTTGAATATTCCCTAAATAACAAACCTTTTGTAGCATTTATCTATTCTGTACGAATGTATCAAGTTTAACATAATTCAACAATGTGATATTCTTGTCATTTATTACGATAAAAATAGTATACTTCATTCTACAGATGGAACGCGCCGAGCCAGCTTTTGAAGCCTCAGAAACAAAGCGCTGGATTACAAAGTGGCAACATCTGACCCAAACGCATTATAGCACCTCTTCCATTATTAAGATAAAAGCAGGGCGTTAGTCGTTCCTCAATAAAAAAAAGGCCTATAGGTTACAGTTGCCAAAAGAGTGGTTCGTTAGCCAACTGGTACTCACCAAGAATTATAATGGCGTTACTCATTACAATTACTTTCAGTGAAATTTAGATTACCTCACCTTTTCAATTGTTTGGACTTAACAAGACCATACTTCGCTAAATCAATGGTAATTTCTTTGTTTCAAACAGTCCTAAAATTTGAATTTGAAGTTTTTTTGCCAATATGTCACACTAATGAGCAATGATATTGTTTAATTGCTTACCACTGCATTACTCCCATTGTTGGCCATGTTAGTTTGGCTAAGCCAATGGAAATGCAGAAGAGGAAAGTAGTTTATTTTCAAAATTTGAAATACTTCGATAATATTTATCTTATGGGGAGAACATACTATGCCTCATGCCCTTTTGAAATTTGAAGCTTGGAAGCCGAAAGGCATATTTACAAAGTCAAAAGAAATATACACATTAGTTTAGAAACATCTTAGATGGGTTTATAGGTTAATATATTTGATACTGTCTTCAAAAACGTTTTCAAAGTGATAATCTTCGAAAGCATTTGATTTTAAATATTTGCAGTATTTTCCAAGTATTTAACCTCTTTCAAAAACCTAAGCTAGTGTCAGTATGAAATGTATTGCCTTCTTCTGGAGTGCACATTATTTAGATATTTCTCACCTAAAACTGAGATTTTTTTTCTGGTCTCAACTAATGATTATTGAAGTTTTGCAACCATGACGCAAAA
The DNA here is from genome assembly GCF_007210705.1 of Tigriopus californicus. Taxonomy (NCBI): domain Eukaryota; kingdom Metazoa; phylum Arthropoda; class Copepoda; order Harpacticoida; family Harpacticidae; genus Tigriopus; species Tigriopus californicus. Next base: position 6,139,139 of record NC_081440.1, on the reverse strand, counting down.
AGTCACCATGAAAAAACAGCATTAGAAATTCTCGAGCTTATAAAACTTCCTTGTTTGAACCCTGTGCTTAAAGCCATGGATGGATATGGGGAGAGTTAAGAAATTCGGGGCAACGTAATGAAGCCAAAGAAAAATTTTCACTCTTGGATGGGTCTTTTAGTTCAACGGAATTTGAATGAGGAGATATGAATAATACAGTAGTGCAAATATAACCAGATTTGAAACCATAAACACATTCATTATTGTTAAAAGCAAGTAAAATTTTCAGGGCTGATCTTTTTTCTTTAGGATACATAAAAATGGAAATTTCTGTTAAGATTGCCTAAAAGCATCAAGTTCTTCAGTTGCTCTCAAGGGAGAAACGAAAAATTAAAAGCCACTCTGGAGCGAAAAAGAGGAACGAGCAGCGACCAGCAAAAAACAAAACAAGAAAAGTAAGTGAGGAATGATAAATGAACTAGGAGAAAAAATAACCTTGAAACGTTTGTTTCGATACATTCAATTCAAAATCGAAAAAGTGGAGATGGTTGTAGTGCAGTTAATTAACGCGTGCCCGAGCTATGCTTTCATGGATCATCACAACTTGAATGGCGCATCTGGAACCCCGAATGG
>NC_081440.1:6138028-6138491 GCF_007210705.1 Tigriopus californicus | reverse complement strand
ATTTATCCGTAAAAAGATTATTTTTAAACTCCAACTACTAAGACCTTTGTCATTGTTAACAATCTTTTTGGGACTCTCGGATGTTCGGTAAATGTTGGGTAGCTTTTGCGTCAGACTTCATAATGCAGAGGTTTGCTTCACGTGTGGATTCAGGCTTTGAAAGCTTGACTCGTCACATGAGTACTCTGCTCGTCATTCATTGCACATGTAAATGATTCTTAACTCATAGAAAGTAATAAAGTGCGATTAAATAATGGGTTTCCTACTGTAGCGACGGCAACGCGTCAAATTTTCGAGTGGTCACTGGCTCACTTTTTTGATAGAAAAATTCCACGTGTCCCCGCTTCTCTAAATGAGAAAAGGAGGAATATTGTGCAACAGACAGAAAATTCAAAACAAGACTCGCCTGGAGCGTAAGGGGTTTCTCCACAGGTCTGTGGTTTCTCCCCTCTTCCCAATCCCT